>NC_069503.1:1161878249-1162183249 GCF_027579735.1 Bombina bombina
CTGAATGGACATGAGTAGTTTAGCAGCAGAGGAGGAGCGAGCCGGAACATCAAATACCCTTCGAAAGGAGGCCACAAATTCAGGGTAATTTGAAATCACAGGTTTATTAGTCTCCCACAAGGGATTAGCCCAGGCAAGAGCTGTGTCAGAGAGTAACGAGATGAGAAATCCCACCTTAGCTCTGTCAGAGGGAAATGCCAGAGGTAACATCTCAAAGTAAATGCACACCTGGTTCAAAAACCCTCTGCACTGATTAGGATCGCCTCCATATCGCTGAGGTAGAGGTGCAGAACCGGACATGCTCCTGGTAGGACTAGGTGCAGCAGTGGAAACAGGAGCAGCCATAACTTGCGGGACACTTTGGTCCAAATGTGCAGTGCGAGTCAGCAGGGTTTACAGCGCTAGTGCAAATTGATCCAAGTGGTGATCCTGTTCATCCATCCTGGAAATTATGGCAGGTAAAGGTGGATTATTAGCACCATCAGGATTCATGGCCCTTGCGTAATGTCAGGGTGCCAGGAATCAGACTGAGACAAGAAGTGCAAAAATAATCACACCTTTATTAATAGCAAAAAAATAATAAAAACTCCTCAAGTCAAATAACAAGCCAGGAATCAAAAGCAGAGCTGGTAGTCAGACAAGCCGAGTCAGGAGCCAAAGCGAATAGTTAGATGAGCCAGAATCAGGAACAAGGAGAACAGCAGAGTCAGGTACAAGCCAGGGATCAGGAACCAGGAGGGACATCAGACAGCCAGGTAATACACAGGAGCTCTCACAAACAGGTCTGAGACAACGCAAAGGCAAAGCATACTGCACAGAGGCCCTTTAAATAATAAGTGATGACATCACAATTCTGAGACTGCATCCTGTCTCACATGGATGATGTATACCAGTCTGGCCATAAAAGGAAGTGCAGGAAATGAGCGGCATCACACAGTATGCAAGTCAGCAAGAGAGGTGAGTAAAATGGCTGCCAGTAGCACATGGCAAACAATGCAGGGAAAAAACCCTGACAATATCCAATGTAATCAACACTTCTTTTAACAAAGAACGAATATACTCCATTTTAAATAAATAAGAAGATTTGTCAGTGTCAATATCTGAGGCAGGATCTTCTGAACCAGATATATTCTCATCAGAGAAGGATAATTCAGTATATTGTTGGTCATTTGAAATTTCATCAACTTTATGAGAAGCTTTAAAAGACCTTTTACGTTTATTAGAAGGTGGGATAGCAGACAAAGCCTTCTGAATAGAATCAGAAATAAATTATTTTAAATTTACAGGTATATCTTGTGCATTAGATGTTGAGGGAACAGCAACAGGTAATGAACTACTACTGATGGATATATTCTCTGCATGTAAAAGTTTATAATGACAACGATTACAAACCACAGCTGGAGATATAACCTCCACAAGTTGACAACAAATGCACTTAGCTTTGGTAGAACTGTTATCAGACAGCATAGTTCAAACAGTAATTTCTGAGACAGGATCAGATTGAGGCATCTTGCAAATGTAAGAGAAAAAAACAACATATAAAGCAAAATTATCAATTTCCTTATATGGCAGTTTCAGGAATGGGAAAAAATGCAAACAGCATAGCCCTCTGATAGAGAAAAAAGGCAAGAGGCATAGAGGAATGGGGTCTTAAATAATGAAAATATTTGGCGCCAAGTATGACGCACAACACAAACAGAAAAATATTTTTTGGTGCCAAAAACGTCTGGAAATGACACACTCGCGTCACAGAAGATGCAACCTTGTGAAGGACTCGGCGTCGACTAAGACGGCAGAAATGACGAATTTGCGCCAACGAATGTAACTTCGCGCCAAAAAAATATTGCGCCAAGAATGATGCTATATACTTTGGCATTTTGCACCCTCGCAAGCCTAATTCTGCCCGCGAATTTAAAAGACAGTCAATTTGAAAAAGAGACTATACCCCAGGTAAGAAATACATTTTTCCTAAAAAAGCATTTCCCAGATATGAAACTGACAGTCTGCAATAGGAAATATACTGAAAACCTGAATCATGGCAAATATAAGTACAATACATATATTTAGAACTTTATAAAATACATAAAGTGCCAAACCATAGCTGAGAGTGTCTTAAGTAATGCAAACATACTTACCAAAAGACACCCATCCACATATAGCAGATAGCCAAACCAGTACTGAAACAGTTATCAGTAGAGGTAATGGAATATGAGAGTATATTGTCGATCTGAAAAGGGAGGTAGGAGATGAATCTCTATGACCGATAACAGAGAACCTATGAAACAGATCCCCGTGAGGAAAACCATTGCATTCAATAGGTGATACTCCCTTCACATCCCTCTGACATTCACTGTACTCTGAGAGGAAACGGGCTTCAAAATGCTGAGAAGTGCATATCAACGTAGAAATCTTAGCACAAACTTACTTCACCACCTCCATAGGAGGCAAAGTTTGTAAAACTGAATTGTGGGTGTGGTGAGGGGTGTATTTATAGGCATTTTTAAGTTTGGGAAACTTTGCCGCTCCTGGTAGGATTATATATCCCATATGTCACTAGCTAATGGACTCTTGCTAATTACATGAAAGAAATATATATATATATTTTCTTCTTTCTTTCTGTCCCATCAGGGAATCGAACTAATGGCTACAGTGGGATGTATCTTCTAAGAAGCATAATGCTAACCACTTGGCCACCATACTACCTATTGCACTCAGTCCCTAGAAATATATATAAATGTGAATTGTGTTTATAAAAAATGTTAATACAATCAATAAATATTAAACTTTTCTTTCTTATAATGTTACATTATTTCATTAGACTTATAGAAGTATGTGAATTGGATAGTGATTTCTCAATCATTGGGGATTGAACCAGTGATTTTAAGGTTATCAGTTTCATGGCTCTAACGACTACACTATTGACTGGCTACCTTTTTAATTTTATCTCTTGGAGTTAATATCAAAATATATTTACTTAGGGAGTTTTTAAAAGGACATATTAAATATCTAGCCCTTTTGCAAAAAAGGTGTAATTATACTCGAATATTTGATGGAGCAAGGGGCATAAGACATGTGTGTGCCTTGTTCTTGTGAGATATTCATGCAAAAAATATATTTATACAAAAAAATATATCTATTTATCTTTCCTCAAAGGTACACATATATATTAAATTAAAGTTCCCTATATTGCAGTTTACATGAATATCTTTGCAAGAGTACTGTATTTATGTGTTTTTAAAAATATTTCCAATTTTATTGGTTGGGGGGTTCCCAATGAAGTGTTTTCTATGGATGGGTTTTATATTCTGCATTATTAAGAAATGATGTTTACTCAGATGTGTATATACATGACCTTATTCATATACAACACAATACATTGAGGTCTAATTCTGCATTCAGGCCAGACGGGTACAGGGTATCAAATTCATATATTAATCTTGCTTAATTTAAAAGAAGAATCTGTTCAAAATTACCCTTTCGGCCATCTGATTTTATTTTCTTAATTCCCCCATATCTTTTGTGTTCCTTCCATGCATTCCCTAAAGTGTTTGTATAGAACAGTCTCTGACTTTCATTTCTCAATTTGCCATAAATGTTCTCTAATCCTATCTTTTAGTTGTCTGCTGGTTTGCCCTAAGTACTGAAGGAAACAGGAACATTGTAACAGATAGATTACATTGTTATCTACACATCTGATAGTATCTCTTATAATAAAATCATTATTCGTGTTGGACATTTTTACTGATTTCGTTTTTCGACTATGTTGGCAAGATTTACAGTTTATACAAGGAAAAAAACCTTGAATTTTCTTACCCCCTAGATCTATTTGTTCCACTGGACTGGTATTCCTTTTGAATTCACTAGGGGCTAGGATATTTTTAAGGTTCTTTGCTTTTCTATAGATAAATTTAGGTTTATGGTCCAGCAATTTACCTATAAGCGGGTCTTCTCTAACCAAATGCCAATGTTTTTGTATGATATTAATGATGGCTTTGTGGTCAGTGCTGTAATTTGTGATGAATGGAACATTCCATTCATTCTTATTGTAGTTGTTTCTTTTATGACCTATATGTTTTACAGTACCCCTTTCCTTTAGTTTTTTGTTGGTCAACAAGTCATCTCTTTTCATAGACCTTACCGTTTGTATAGTTTTGTCTATTTTAGTAGTCTTGTATCCCCTTTCTCTGAATCTCTTTTAGAAGAATCGATTGGGCATCAAATTCAGTGATTTCTGTGCAGTTTCTTCTTAATCTCATAAACTGTCCTTTTGGTATATTTTCCTCCCAAAGGTTTAGATGGCAGCTATCAGAATAGATGTAATTATTGGCGTCTGTTTTTTTTTTAAAAAAAGTTTTGTTTTTTAGGTCTTCACCTTCTAAATATACCTCAATATCTACAAAGTGTATTTTATGACTACTTATTTCTGATGTAAAATTGAGGCCAAAATCATTGTTGTTTAGATCTTCCAGAAAAAGATTAAGTAATTCCAGGTCGCCTTCCCAGATGATAAAGACATTGTCTATAAATCTTTTATATAGCACAAGGTTCGCCCACCAGGGTTTGAGAAAAAATTCTTGGAAATACCCCATGAATAAATTAGCGTAACTGGGGCGAACCTTATGCCCATAGCTGTTCCCTTTGGTTGTAGGAAGAATTTGCCATCGAATTTGAAATAATTATTAGTTAGAATGAATTCTATGCAATTTAATAAAAATTATTTCTGTACATCTGCTATCAAATCATTCTTACTTAAAAATATTCTATTGCCTTCAGGCCAAGCTTGTGGTCAATGTTAGTATAAAAAGAACTTACACCACAAGTTACCAAGATGTAGTTCTTCCGCCATTTGGTGTTATCTAAAATTTGTAAAAAATAATAATAATAATAGGCTGGGAGTTGGGTTACACTCTCTTGTAAGAAATAGTCCATGTATTGAGATAGATTAGCCATTAGAGATCCTATACCGAAGATCATAGGTCTCCCTGGGGTTTTGAAGACTTTTATGGATCTTCGGTAAGAAGTAAAAGATAGGGGACCTAGGGTTTTTCTCAAGTAAGAAATCTGATTCTGTAGTTTTTAGGATTCCCAAATCTTTTGCTGAAATAATGAGTTTAGATAATTCTTTCTCTTGAGTGATTATCGAATCCCCACTTAACTTTTTATAGGTAACAATCTAAGAGGAGGCATTCTGCTTCTAGTATATAGTCTACTGTGTTCATTACTACCTCCCCTTTATCTGCAGGTTTTATGATAATATTGGTTGGTATTTTTTTAAATCTTTGAGTATGGTATTCTCTTTTTTTGTGAGATTCCAAGTTATTTTTCCTTTTTTATCATCATATTTCTTAAGAACTTCTTTTACTACATCTTCATTTTTATTTAGGAAGACCCCCTTCTTGTGTATGGGGTAAAATTTTGATCTGGGTTTGAATTCTGTGTGTACGAATTTGCTCTTGTATTCTAGTGGTTTCTTTCAATTGGATTTTTTACAAAATATCTTTTTTTTTTTTTAAATATTTTTATTGAGGTTGTGTGAAACAGTACAACTTATATGAAATAACATATCATAAGATAAACATAAACGGTATATTACAGTTTGACGGCTTCCCTGTGGAAAAATAAAATTCACATTATAGATAATACTATGCTGGAACCTCTTTTTCTTTTTAACATAATCTGGTCACTTTTGGACCTATAAACTTGAAATGGGTTAGCAATTAACACTTTGAGTGATATCAACAATGAAAGTACCATTCCTATGTATAAATAATATGGTGAGATATGAAGGTATGTTATGCTGGATTCCAAAGCTATATTGCTAAGCGAGTATAGAAAAATATCAGTATTATTATTATTATCAGGTATTTTTAGAGCGCCAACAGATTCTGCAGCGCTGTAAACATTGTCGGTATACAGGATAGCTTTTGTAGGGATCAAGTGGGTAGAGGGCCCTGCCGAGTGTTTCACTGTTGTAGTCGGCTCTTATGAAGGTGATCTGCAAACAGCTGGGCTTGTAGGCTTACATTCTAATGGGTTTAAGGGGAAAGCAATAGAGTTAGGAAAGGTTAGTGTTGGTTGTAAGCATCCCTGAATAGTAGAGTTTTTAGGGAGCACTTGAAGCTGTTAAAACTAGGGGAGAGTCTTGTGGAGCGAGACAGGGAGTTCCACAAGATGGGGGCCAGTCTGGAGAAGTCCTGTAAATGGGAATGTGAGGAAGTAACAAGAGAGGAGGAGATCCTGAGCTGATCGAAGGGGACGGGAGGAAGAGTATCTGGAGACAAGTTCTGAAATTTAGGGGGGAGCAGTGCAGTTGAGAGCTTTGTATGTCAGAGTGAGGATTTTGTGTTTAATCCTAGAGGCAAGAGGAAGCCAGTGAAGGTATTGGCAGAGAGGTGCAGCAGGTGATGAGCGACGAGTAAGGATGATGAGCCTGGCAGAGGCATTCATAATGGATTGTAAAGGAGCTATGCAGCAGCTAGGTAGACCAGAGAGGATGGAGTTGCAGTAGTCGAGGCGGGAAAGGATGAGAGAGTGGATTCAAATCTTAGTTGTATCTTGTGTAAGGAAATATCTAATTTTAGAGATGTTTTAAGGTGGAAGCGGCAGGCTTTAGCCAAGGACTGAATGTGAGGAGTGGAGGAAAGATCTGAGTCAAGTGTGACCCCAAGACATCGGGCATGCGGGGTAGGAGTAATGATGGAATTATCAACAGTTATATAAATTTTGGGGTGGAGACATTGGAAGAAGGGGGAAAAATAAGGAGTTCAGTTTTGGAGAGATTTAGCTTAAGGTAGTGAGAGGACATCCAAGATGAGATATGAGAAAGACAGTTAGTGACACAGGTTAGTAAGGAAGGAGGTAGGTCTGGTGCAGAGAGGTAGATTTGGGTGTCGTCAGCATACAAATGATATTGAAACCCATGGGACTTTATTAAGGAACCTAATGATGAAGTGTAGATTGAAAAGAGAAGGGGACCGAGGACAGAGCCTTGAGGTACCCCAACAGAAAGTGGTAACGGGGCAGAGGATGCTCCGGAGAAGGCTACACTAAATGTACGGTTAGTCAGATAGGAAGAGAACCACGAGAGAGCTGTGTCACAGATGCCGAAGGATTGAAGGGTTTGGAGCAGAAGAGGGTGGTCAACAGTGTCAAAGGCTGCAGACAGGTCAAGAAGGATAAGCAGAGAGAAGTGGCCTTTGGATTTTGCTGTAAGTAGGTTGTTGGTAACTTTGACAAATTGCTGTCTCTGTAGAGTGATGGGGACGAAATCCAGATTGCAGTGGGTCAAGAAGAAAGTTTAGTGTAAGGAAATGGGATAGACGTGCGTATACTAGCTTTTCGAGGAGCTTTGAGGCAAGAGGGAGTAGGGAAATATGGCGGTAGTTGGATGGGGAGGTTGGATCGAGGGAAGATTTTTTGAGGATAGGTGTGACCAGTGCATGTTTTAGAGATGAGGGAAATATACCAGTGCTGAGGGAGAGGTTGAAAATGTGTGTGAGTATGGGGGTGAAAGTAGAAGAGAGGGAGGGGAGTAGCTGTGAGGGGATGGGGTCAAGGGGACAGGTAGTGAGATGGGAGGACAGTATAAGGGCAGAAATTCATCCTCGTTAACAGGGGCAAAAGAGCTGTATTTTTGGATATTTGGGTTTTGGATGATTGTGAGCTTTTGAGGGGGTGGGAGATTGGTAGTATGCTGAGAGCTGATTTCACTTCTGATGGAGTCAATTTTGTTATTGAAGTGGCTGACAAAATCTTGAGCTGAGAGAGAGGTTGTATTAGGAGGTGGGGTGGGCGTAGAAGAGTATTGGACGTGGAGAACAGATGTTTTGGGTTAGAGGAAAGAGTAGAGATGAGATTAGAGAAGTATTGTTGCTTATAGAGATTAAGGTCAGAATAGTAGGAGTTCAGGATGAACTTGTAGTGAAGAAAGTCAGCTGAACTCCGAGATTTCCTCCATTGTCACTCAGCAGTACGGGAACATCTGCATAGGTACCGTGTCAGAGGAGTATGCCAGGGCTGAGGATGAGAGTGTGGTTTCTGAGCTATGGTTGGAGGGGCCAGATTGTCAATGACCGATGTAAGGGTGGAGTTATACTGGCAGATAGATTGGTCAGGGCAGGAAAAGGAGGTGATGGATGAGAGGAGAGGTTTGAGAGAGCTAGCAAACTGTTGCAGATCTAATGACTTAATGCTTCTGTGAAGTTTGGTGTGAGGGGTAGAGGGAGGGGGAGTTGTAGGTAGGGAAGTGATGTTGCAAGTTGGTCAGAGAGAGGAAAAGGGGAGTTTGTTAAATTTGAGATAGTGCAACGATAGGTGAAAATCAGATCAAGGGAATGACCATCTTTGTGAGTGGGAGAGTCAGTCCATTGTGACAGGCCAAAAGAGGAAGTGAGTTGAAGAAGTTGTTTTGCAGAGGAGGCAGTGGGATTGTCAAGAGGGATGTTGAAGTCACCAAGAATGAGGGCAGGGGTGTCTCAGGAAAGGAAATAAGGAAGCCAGGCAGCAAAGTGGTCTAAAAATTGAGTTGGGGAGCCCGGGGGGAGGTATATGACTGCTACACATATAGAGAGGGGAGAGAATAACCGAATTAGGTGTGCTTCAAATGAAGAAAATGTGAGTGAAGAGAAGGGCTGTATTTGTTGAAAGGTGCAACGAGAGAAAAAGTAAAATACCAACACCACCTCCTTGTCTATTGCCAGACCTAGGAGTGTGGCTGAAGTGGAGACCTCATGTGATAGTGCAGTAGTGGTTGCTGTGTCTGAAGCAGATATTTTATATTATATTATATAGTACTGCAAGAGTTACTTGTAAAAACAATAGTTAGGGTGTGGTATAGTCAAGATAAACCGCATAGTTAACCCTCCTAAATTAGGAGGTGTATTATGGAGGGGGGGGGGGGGGGGAGGAGGTGGAAGTTTGGATTTAGTTAGCAAAATTTATCAATTATGTTCCATATAATGGCCTCTGTGTATTCAATGAATACTATAGAGGCACCGATTAAGAGCCTGCTTTATGTATGCGCAGTAACTTTTCTCAGAGCTCTTAAACACAAATTAGGGCTTACACCTTGTCAATATAATGAGGAAGAGGATCTTGCTTCTCGACCTCCAATTGTTAAGAGAAAATTGTTGGTGCTAGCCTAAAGGTGTACCAAGGGGATAAAATGAAAAAATTAAACTTTTACAGCAAGCTTACAACAAAGGTGTATGGAGACAAATGGAACTTTGAAAATGTAAAAATAAAAGGGTATTCAGAAGTACACATCTATGTGTAGACATCCGGCAGATACAACACACAAGAGAATTATGTTAATTACGTAGGTCTATATGTAGGGTGGCTCCTAGTGAATAGTTAGGCTAGATAAAAGCGTATGAAAGAAAAAAAAAAATAAGTAGCTACTCTTTAGGATTAGGGACACTATGTGAATAAGATGGAACAATACTATAGGACACTGATTAGATAGGTCTTGTCTGTAAGGCACAGGATTAACATAACACGATGCTGTAAAACATTATTCAGCTATTACTTGAATTTTGTGCGGTAACCCAGTACCTGATCTGTCATAGACATAATCCATAATAGGCAATTATGCATGTGTAACTATTGGCATTCCTCAGACGCTGATAGGCTATAACTATGAAACAGACCAACATGGTAGCTATAGATTCTCAAGGCAACAGCAGTAAAAGTTAAATAAAGAAAGCTAAGCTGTATGTGTGGGATGAAATCCTGATGAGCTATAGTTATAAAAATATCACCACACTTGTTGAACGTAAGAGAAATAAAATGAGCAAGTATTTAGCTAATTTGTTAACTCTTTTAAATTATGTTAATGCAGATTGGTATAGCCAAAATTGCTTCAAATGAGCCCATTTTACAGAAATATAATATGCACAATAGCTGTCTGAAGTGCGATGAGATCAGAAGCACATTATTTATACACAGGCGCACAATCAAACTTATACTTATGCAATATATTTACCCGGGCTGATATATAAATGGAATATTAGGAATAGCACAGCTATAGTGGGATCGACCACCTAGTAGAAAAAATAAAAATACAGAATCTGGGCATAATCCATACTATAATATATACCAGGTACTGGTTCAGGGTGCCTGAGGGGTATTTCTGAGAGTCCAAATAATGACCTAGATCTATACTTATGTGTTTATCTAGAATCCCAGGACAAGGAGTACAGAGGGAGGTAAGTGTAATAATACAGTGACTTCGGCTGCAAGACCGTATAAGTTTGCTGTGTAGATCAGGCTATAACTAAGCTCTGACTCCCCTCTCGTGGTGGTAAGCGGTAATAACATCTTCTAGAAGGACAGTTTATTGTTGGCATTTACAGTAATCTCGTCACAAATGAGTGAGGCAACAAAGGCAGAAAAGAATCTAACTGCTAGCGTAGTAGTAGGGTAAGCTCATGGATTTTGGTAGTTACAGGCTAACACCATAGTTGACACGCCTCAATAGCATAAACTATTAATAAAAAATATAATAGACATTCCAAAACACAAATGAGTAAAACAGATAAAAACAGAACTGCTGATATAATAGTAAAGGAAGCTCATAGAGAATCTGTATTACAATCGTTCATGTCCTTATGTATGGAAATTGCATAGGAAGAATCAGTGTAATTGCAGGAACATCTGCTATGCTGTGTCCATTGTCCCTATAGTGAGTCCAAAATCCTAACCTACACCCGTCTTCCATGCCTGTGGGACAAATATATGTGTCATCTGAATGTTGCCTGATAATCTGCAGCACATTGATGTAAACAGGAAAGCAAGTATTCCAAAAGTAGAAGAGAGCAGCTATACTTGCAGCCCACTACGCCACTCATAAACGAGTGTATAAGCTAAAGCATCTCTCCACACTAACTCACAAAATCGTGCTCCACCTTCCAGATGTAGGGTTATCAGGTCGTAGATGGTCTGTATGCTGGGACTTGTATCTTTTATGTGCACAGGAACAATAGAGTTCACGCTGGTCTCCACATTGTCCCCACTATGCCTCTGCTGCCTATCAGATGCAGTCGCTTCGGCAGTAATCACTTTTTGCTGCTGATCCAAATTATAAGCAGTTTCCCATGACGCAGCTACATCCTGCCCCGGTTCAGGTTGAGCTATTTCAACCATCTCCCCTTCAATCGGTCTATCCTCAGGCTTCAGAGTTGGAGCAGTCTCTGGAACTGTTGATATAATGCACCATAGATTGCGCTGAGCGTCAACACTCCTAGTGTCTTCCCACGCTGCTATCATGCTCCTCTCGAGACTCGAGAAATGATCATACAATAGGCTGTGTAGTGTCTCCCAGAAGGCAGGGTTCAAAAGTTCCATTGTGGAATTATCTTGTTTCGCCATTCTCCTTACAAGCTCGCCATCTACATGAGTAGAAAAGGTGTTCGTAGCAGTGAGGTCATCTATTAATAGGCCTCTATAGGATCCCCAAGATGGCTTCTCCTTGGAAGGCCCGTTATAGGGCATTACGTAATATACAGAATCTCGCTACCTGCAAGTGCCTCCTAGACTCCAGGATTCTTATTTAAGTTCCTTGAATCTTTGGCCATACTGTTTTCAGTAAGCTAGGCTGATCTGAGCGGTCAATAATATATTTAGAAATAATAGATAGCCGGAGCTATGTAAGCATGCGACCGCTCAGTTTCGGAGCTGGCTCCGCCCCCCCCCCCAAAAAAAAAATATTTTTAGTGTCAAATTTCTTACAAATTTATTTACACTGATTAATGTGTTAAATTTACCTTATTTACATGTCGGGGCGAATGTTAAGCCTTTTCCTAAAATATTGATTTGATCACTATTTAGTGTGATATTGCTTAAATGAAATACTCCTGCTTTGTTTACTTTAGTCTCTTTACACTCTCTTCTAATTCCTGATCCTGTACCCTCTCTAACCTTTGCTTTCCTTTTCTTGTTAGCATAAGTCTGATTCCTCCCTCCTTTTCTTTTTCCTTGTAAATGTATTGGTTTGTTGGATTTACCCCTAAAAAAGAATTCTTAGGAGTGTGGGGTTCTTCTACATATATTATCATAAAACCTGCAGATAAAGGGGGTGGGGTGGTAGTAATGAACACAGTAGACTATATGTCACACCGTGCCACTCTAGCCATTGCTAGGGGCGCGGCGTCTCCTTCCCTGCTTGTTGTCAGAGGCTGTGTCGGGTCCGGATGCGTGCGGCGCTGATGTCATTGTCGCACACTCCTCTCTCTCTGATGCTAGTCCTGACACCTCTGGCGCGAATCCTGTGCCTATGTAAGTGTTTTCAAATCAATCTATCACTGCCAAAGTATAGGTGTTACTTTGTGTGCTCCTGGGTGTTATTGATCGTTTCTGCTATTTGCTTTATTGTTGATGAACCCTGTCTGTCTGACTACTCTGCCTGATTAACCCCTAAATTGCTGGACTGATATACTGCTACTGAACTCTGCTTGTCTGACTACTCTGCCTGATTAACCCCTAAATTGCTGGATTGATGTACTGCTACCGAACTCTGCTTGTCTGACTACTCTGCCTGATTAACCTATAAATTGCTGGATTAATTTACTGTTGCTGAACAATGCTTGTATGACTACTATGCCTGATAAACCCCTATTGTTCTGGATTGCTTCACTGTGGCCAAACCCTGCCTGCCTGACCATTCTAGTGGTTTACCTTTGGACTGCTTTACCGTTGCCGCTGAAGACTATCCTGCCTGTGGTGAGTGCTATTTATCTCATCTTGCAAACTTTCTCTGCTCTGGGATATTCCCTATCATTCCGGCTCGACAACAGGATAAGAAGACTACTGGCCGAGTGGTCTGATAGTGGAGTATCCCACGAGCATAACACTATATACTAGAAGCAGAACGCCTCCTCTTAGTTAAAGTTACCTATAAAAAGTTATGTGGGGACCCGATAATCACTCAAGAGAAAGAATTATCTAAACTCATTAATTCAGCAAAAGATTTGGGAATCCTAAAAACTACAGAATCAGATTTCTTACTTGAGAAAAACCATAGGACCCCTATCTTTTACTTCTTACCGAAGATCCATAAGTCCTCAAAAAAAACGAGGGAGACCTATAATCTCCGGTATAGGATCTCTAACAGCTAATCTATCTCAATACGTGGACTCCTTACAAGAGAGTGTAACCCAACTCCCAGACTATATAAGAGATACATCTAATTTTTTACAAATTTTAAATAACAGCAAATGGTGGAAGAACTACATCTTGGTAACTTGTGATGTAAGTTCTTTTTATACTAGCATTGACCACAAGCTGGGCCTGAAGGCAATAGAATATTTTTAAGTAAGAATGATTTGATAGCAGACGTACAGAAATAATCTTTATTAAATTGCATATAATTCATTCTAACTAATAATTATTTCAAATTCAATGGCAAATTCTTCCTACAACTAAAGGGAACAGCTATGGGCACAAGGTTCACCCCCAGTTACGCTAATTTATTCATGGGGTATTTTGAAGATTTTTTTCTCAAACCCTGGTGGGCGAACCTTGTGCTATATAAAAGATTTATAGACGCCTTATTCTAATGTGGCAACCATCTACTCCCATAATGTAACTATATGCTGGGATTTCATTATTAAAGCAGATTAATCTACCTACACTCTGAAAATGGAGGCCCTAGAAAAATGAGAATACACGATGACCCAAGTGATGCAAGGCTACTATCGAAACTTAGAGGAAGAGCTCTGCAAACTCCTTAAAACCGGAAGGATCTCACCTTGAAACTCCATACTAGTCAACAAGTAAACATGAGGGAGAGCCCACATCTAACCCGACTGATTCAGCCAGCACTACAACCCCATGTTCATATGGACAGTTGGATTATACAAGCTCCACACAAAAAGATCCGCTACTCACTTTGGAACCACGATGGGAGGATCCTATAGCCCAAACCCGAGAGGCACGGCCATATATTGCTATAGCGAAGACTGAATATGTGGTAGGGGTGGCAACCTTCCCTGCAGGGATAGAGGAGATTACTTCCCTTCATGCTACTCAAGTGGCAAGTAAGATTCACCTGAAGAAGCAGAGAGGATCAGCAGTCGGAACTGCATCCCCAGAATTAGCTCCTCAGTATGATATCGGCAGTGGCTACAAGGACAGAAACGCCCGGGATCTCTCGACATCAGCAAAAGACGTCTCCTTGCAAGATGAAACAGGGGCTCCTGCAAAGACCAGCCTTCAATACCAAAGCCTAACCAGAATGTCTGGAGATGCAGTACAAACTATACCTGATACAATTGGCACGCTGAGTATTAATGTCCAGCTGCAGCACTTGGACCTTTCTGCCCAGAAAGTAAGTACCTTCCAGGGTGACACTGACACGATTATCTCCCACTATGCCCTCCCATATCTACTAGCGAGTGTCTCAGAGAACCGTGAGGTTTTTTACTTTGCCATCCCTAGACTGGGCTCCTGTGACAGCATTCTCAAACATTACATTCTATCAGCTTACAAGATTGGAGTGGGGTAAAGCAGTACTCCGTAATTAACATTAACCTGCTGACAGGGTATTATAACGTTGTCAGGCTGCACATTCTTAATACAGTTATATGTCTCATGCCAATTAATGAGGTTGTTAAAAGTGGATATGTCTGATCTTAATCCTTTGGTGCAATTCTATCCCCATAGAGACTACCTAGCCCTAATTATGGCGTTTCTTTGAGTCTGATATCTGAGGGACTTTGATAATCAATATTGATATGTGTATGTGTGTATATGTATGTATGTATGTATGTATGTATGTATATATATATATATATATATATATATATATATATATATATATATGTGTGTATGTATGTATGTATGTATGTGTGTATGTATGTGTATATATATATATATATGTATATATATATGTATATACAAAACACGGAAGGGGACTGTGCTCTCATACTGGACTGGGTACACATCCCATGACCCTGCAACATACAGAGAAAGCCCAGCACTCGCTTACATGCTCTCAGCTAAGATTAAAAGCAAAACTGAAAGAGTTAGGTACCGCATCTGGCCAAATGGGACAAACCCATGTACCACGTCAAGGTCTCTTCCAGGTACCACGTTAAGTCCCTAATACAGCCATACAAATGCAAGCTCCCAATCAAACAAACTGGGAACAAGTCAGGGTTCACAGACTTATGTAATCTCCCTAGACATATACAAAACACGGAAGGGGACTGCTCAGCCCTGGGTACTATAGCACTCTCAGGAAGCTGTGCGGTCTCCAGAGTCACAGGCAGTTAACCCCAGACAAGCCTGGGTGCAAGGTCCATCGGGAAAATTACAAAACAAATTAATACAACACACAGAGAAAGTCCAGCACTCGCTTACAAGCTCTCAGCTAAGAGTAAAAGCAAAACTGGAAGAGTTAGTTACCGCATCTGGTCAAATGGGACAAGCAGAGGTACCACATCAAGGTATCTTCCAAAACCTGGGTCCCTAATACAGCCATACAAATGCAAGCTCTCAATCAAACAAACTGGGAACAAGTCAGGATTCACAAACTTATGTAATCTCCCTAGACATATACAAAACACGGAAGGGGACTGCACTCTCAGACTGGACTGGGTACACATCCTATGACCCTGCAACATGCTCAGCCCTGGGTGCTATAGCACTCTCAGGAAGCTGTGCGGTCTCCCCAAAATTGTTCTTCCCAGTTTCCCATAAAAAAGATTCGCTTAACGGTGCAAACCTCGTGCCCATAGCTGTCCCTTCAATTTGCAGGTAGAATTTGTTGTTGAAAACAAAATAGTTATTGTCAAGTATGAAAGCAATACTTTTTGATAAAAAAAATTTTTGTTCTAATTTGATTTCAGGGTCACTATCAAGAAACTTCTTTACTATTGCTAGATACCTATTTAAAAGCTAGGCTCATAGCTGCCTGCCTAGTGCTATAATTATCTCTTATAATATCCACAGGCAACTGTATTTTACACCCCAGAGGTATTACTTCTAGTTTTGCAGCCTATTTTACCAGTACAGAGACAGTTAATCATTTACTGAACTTTGCACCTGTAATTAATTGGGCTCATTAAAATGTATCCTATACTTCTTATTTTTATTGAATCTCCCCTCTTTGCTTTATGTTACTATGCTGCCAGTGGCCGAGGTAGCACAACATTTATACATCTATAGGGAGTGTAGCGGTACTCCGCTAGGGGGTCTCCCTTCCTCTGTCCAAACCCAGGGATGGCCACTGGATAGTGGGACCAGAGATATAGTTGCTGAGACCGGGGTCAAGCCAGCGGCTGTATCTGCCCCAGCTGGGCTGGTCTTAGTGGACTCCCAGGCAGGTAGTGTCCCCTTTGCCTGTCTGCTTCTAGGCAGGAATAGATCCCTCTGCCTGGATTCTTCTAGGCATGAATAGATCCCTCTGCCTTGCTGCTCTTTTCAGGCAGGTAATGTTCCCTCTGCCTCACTCCTTTCTTCAGGTAGGTATTGATTCCTTTCCCTGCACTGCCTTTAAAAAGACAACTGGGGCTCACAAGGCCAGCTCTTTGCTTACAGGCCCACAGACTCTGTAGCAGGTCTCCCTTGCAGGGAAAGGTGCAGCCAGAATGCAGGGTCAGAACCTCTGCTACTGTATACCTGAAAGAATCAAACAGGACTACCTGTTCCAGAAGGAACTACTACTAATGCTTTATTTCACCCAGGACTAGCTTTTACAAACACACCAGTAAGCTTATGGTGACACACACTCCTTAAAATATAAACATAAAAACATATAGGAAACAATATAATAAAGGAATATAACTTTGCCAACAGGATGGAGGATTTAGGTAGTTCTAAACAGTAAAAATAATAACCATCTGTTTGTATTTTCACCCTAAGCAAATATATGCAAATTAGTCATTACTTCTCTTGTACCCATTTTGGTGGTGAACTTGCAACCTATAGAGGGTGCTGTGTCATGTTTTTGGCATAGTTCAACCAATAGATGGTGCTGTGTCACACATTGTCCATGTATGTGACTAAAGAACCGTCACAGTGCCCCCCTTGACCAACGGTTCGGCAGACCGGGCTAGATCCTGAAAGGATCGACTTCGGGCTGTCCAGGAAAGAACATGACCAAATGCAACATAACTCAAACAAAACCAGTAATTCTCAGAATCACATGTTTCTTGACGATCCAATCTCTAGCCCCACTGTCCTCCCAACCTGGCTCAAAAATGCTCCCAGGCCAAACATGGAGGTATCTGGGCCCACTCCATGTGCTGGCTGGCATTAGTTTGTGCTGGGGTTTGAGTGGTGACTGGGTATGCCTCCTTAAGTATTGATCCAGTAGATGCTGCAAAGGCTGGTGTCAGCTGACACAAGTCATTTCCTAACAACACTTCAACCGGCAAATCTTTCATGACCCCAGCCTCTATTGTATGGGTTCCAGCTCCCCAATCCAAATGCACCCAAGTGGTGGGTAACCGATGTATTGCTCCCCCTGCCACCCAGACGAGGACAGTGCGTCCGGTCCTCCGCTTTGACTGAGTTCGATTTGGCTTTATTAGGGTTAGGGTAGCTCCAGTGTCCCATAACCCCTGAGCTGGTTGGCTGTCTAAAAGGTACTAGCTGCCGGCGGTAATCCTGAGCAGCTGCTTGGATGGGGTCCACTTCATGGAGCACCCCCATACTTCTTGAGTCTCAAGGGGGTCTGCTCCTAAACCAATCAGCGGATGCTGGTTCCCTTATGTAAACAAGCTCACTGGGGCAGGTTTTCCAGTCAACAGGTGGACAGCATCCCACACAAGTCCTAGTGGGGGCCTGGTCCATACCTGGGTTTACCTTGTGTGTAATTTCTCTGGATGTGTCCTATCTGCTTGCATCCATAGCAGCAGGGCCTGGAACCTCTGTTCGGGGTTGCTGGGGTTCTGTTAGGGCGAATTGCGATTTGTGGAAGGGGTGGTGCTGATTGAGGAGACATGGGCCGGGGTATTTCTCGGGAACCGATTGCTCCTCCTGCCTGGTGTCCTGGTATTCATCAGCCAGGCGAGCAGCTTCATCCACAGTTAGTGGTCTCCTGTCTCGGACCCAGTTTCTAACCTCTGAAGATGTGTAATTATAAAATTGCTCCAGAAGTAGCAGCTGCAGTGCATGGTCCAGGGTAGTTGCCTGGCACCCCTGCATCCAGTTGTATCCTGCTCGGTGCATCCGGTAGGCCCATTCCACATAAGTGTCTTTCTCCTTTTTCTGCAGATCTCTGAATGTTCTGCGGTAGACCTCCGGAGTAATGGCATAACGGGTCAGCAGTCTTTTTTTTACCCAGCTGTAGTCCAGGCTATCATCATCGGGAACTGCCCGGTAAGCTTCAGCAGCTCTCCCTGTCAACTTACTGGCCAAAATTGTAACCCAGTCTGTGTAAACCACACCTTTAAAGAACACTGCCTCTCAAAGTCCTGCAGGTATGCATCAATGTCCCCCTCTGCCTCGTTGAAAACTTTAAATGCAGCAAAGGGCAGCTTCTTTGTTCCTTTGTTGCTCCCCTGGCAAGAAGAGGCCTTGTTTCCTGGCTGATGCTGTATTTTGGCCATGCGGAGTCAAACTTTTCTCTCTGCCTGCTGCATGGCAGTCACATCAGCCGTAATTTTTTCAACAGTCTCCTGAGTGGGCTCAGGGCCCAATAGGGCCAATCGTGCTCGGACTTCCCGCTGAAAATCTGACTCACCAGGGGTCTCCAAGAGTGGTGGGCAGGACTGGTCGCCTTCCATTAGATCAGCAATTAGAGTGTCTTTGGATTTATTTTTGGCTGACCTTCCTCGGGCTTCCAACAAATCCTTAAGGGTGTTTCACTTTAGGACCCGGTACAGTTGCTCCTTCCACTATTCAGCTGCTACTTGTGAAGGATCTCCTGATGGAAATCAGATCCCAGTGGTGGTTTGGACCTTCCCTGTACAGAAGGGATGATCCCACCGCTGCCACCAAATGTAGCGATACTCCACTAGGGGGTCTCCCTTCCTCTATTCAAACCCAGGGATGGCCACTGAATAGTGGGACCAGAGATATAGTTGCTGAGACCGGGGTCAAGCCAGCGGCTTTATCTCCACCAGCTGGGCTGGTCTCAGTGGACTCCCAGGCAGGTAGCGTCCCCTCTGCCTGTCCGCTTCTAGGCAGGAATAGATCCCTCTGCCTGGATTCTTCTAGGCAGGAATAGATCCCTCTGCCTTGCTGCTCCTTTCAGGCAGGTAATGTTCCCTCTGCCTCACTCCTTTCTTCAGGTAGGTATTGATTCCTTTCCCTGCACTGTCTTTAAAAAGACAATTGGGGCTCACAAGGCCAGCTCTTGGCTTACAGGCCCACAGACTCTGTAGCAGGTCTCTCTTGCAGGGAAAGGTGCAGCCAGAATGCAGGTTCAGAACCTCTGCTACTGGTATACCTGAAAGAATCAAACAGGACTACCTGTTCCAGAAGGAACTACTACTAATGCTTTATTTCACCCAGGACTAGCTTTTACAAACACAACAGTAAGCTTATGGTGACACACACTCCTTAAAACATAAAGATAAAAACATATAGCAAACAATATAATAAAGGAATATAACTTTGCCAACAGGATGGAGAATTTAGGTAGTTCTAAACAGTAAAAATAATAACCATCTGTTTGTATTTTTGCCCTATGCAAATATATGCAAATTAGTCATTCTTTCTCTTGTACCCATTTTGGTGGTGAACTTGCAACCAATAGAGGGCGCTGTGTCATGTTTTTGGCATAGTTCAACCAATAGTTGGCGCTGTGTCACACATTGTCCGTCACAAGGAGGTCTACTTTGTATGATAGTAAGCCCTAAGATTTGTTAAAGTGAAAGGTAACTACATTTAATATAATATTATATGTATTGACACTAAGCAAGAGTTGACCCTTGTATTATTTTGAGTACATGGCTATTTACTATATACAGTAATATTACAACTTTGTATGATGTTTCTGTCATGCTTTATTATGTTTCTGATTTCTGTATTCTTGGAATTGTATGATGTTTGTATATGTCATATTCAATCCTCAATAAAAACTATTAAAAAAAAAAAAAGATTTATAGACAATGTCTTTATCATCTGGGAAGGCGTTAACAAAGGTTCAGAGAAAATGGATATAATCAGAGCACACAAAACTTACTAAATTATGATGATACAATATGTAGTTTGAATGGCTGAGATTGAGCCAATGGATAATAAAACGTAACTTTTAATGTATGATAATAAAATAAATGTGGTGAAAAACATTCACACTCACACAGTGCATATTAAAATCAATTAAAATAGGTGAGTAGTAAATGCTAAATTGCCCAGGTATAAACCATGTAATGTAGGTTAAATCGGTAAGTCTGGCAGGGAAGCACCCAAAAATGCTCCCGGATTGCACAGTATATCTAATCTGCAAAGAGGATTAACCTCACACAAAAATTATCACTGGCTAGTGCAATACTGGAGCGGTGCAGTAACCCGTCAGAGTTCCAGAGGTCTAATAATGCTCTATACTTTGCCTTATGTGGGTTTACCTTAATATGGGAAGATATATATACATATGTACTATTCAGTAATTTAACGCTTATATTAGCCACTTGCCCTTTGTGGGCTCACACTTTACAATTGTATTGCAGTATGAATGGGAACATATGTTACTGAAAATACGCTTTCAAGTTATTAGACCTCTGGAACTCTGACGGGTTACTGCACCGCTCCAGTATTGCACTAGCCAGAGATAATTTTTGTGTGAGGTTTTTTTTTTTTTTACATATTTATTTATTATTATCCAACAATGTACAACAACATAATTTGGGCAAAATTATTACATTGACACATTTCACAGGATGATTTAAACATAAAAAAACCCAGAAGAGTACAACATATGCTTTTTCTAACCACATATTTAGCTTTAAAATTCCTTTTGAAACTATAACTAACATAAGTCATTACAATAGGATGCAAGGAAACCTTTCATGACCCAACTCAAGGTTACGTTTTAGGCCACATGATTTCTTGACATTCATATCTCTACAAATATAAAGGAATTAGTAACGTACAGATACATATATTGAATATAGATTATACCTCTCTACATCTTACAAATATACATCCTGTATCAAGATAATTTGAAAACAGCTTTTTTTCTTAGCCCAATTGTAAAATAAAATTAATGTCTAAATTCCTGGTGGTACTGATACTTAACTAAATAGATACCTAGGTTATAGCCCTAGAGAAAAGATGCACTTGTTGGAAGGATTTTCTAATGAAATAACAAACAATAAATAACAAAAACCACATGAGACAAAAAACAAGAGTAAGAGAGAGGGGAAAGAGAGAAAGAAAAAAAAAAGAAGGGGGGAAGGAAAAGAAGGAAACCCCAGTACCTCTCTCTTCACCCCTCCGCCTCTCAATATATGGCAGTTAAAATAAATTCCAGAGGCTAACTTTCATACTGAGTGGGCAAAAAAGTTTCTATAAGTATCGGTAGAGCCCTGGGGAGCTAATATTCGCTTCTGTATAGAAAGTGAGTATAAATTAATTATCGGACTCCAATTCCTAACAAATACCTCGGCCCTATCTTTAAATTGTAATATTGTATTATGTGATTCAAACACAAGTAGTTGGAGCAACATGTTACGAAAGTGAGAGAATCTGGGAGGAAATCTGTCTTTCCATTTTTTCAATATCAGAATTCTAATTACCATAATTATTGTATTTAATATCCTGATATTTTTAGGTTTAACCCTAATTAGGTTCGGATGTATCAAAAAGATTATATGATAGGCTTGTATTTTAAAACAGTCATGGAACTGCCGATTATACCAGTGGTTAACTTTGCCCCATAGTTGATTTATTTTGGGGCAATAGAAAACCATATGTAGAATATCCGCATTTGATAAGTGACATTTTGGACACCATTGTTGTATTGAAGAAGAGAATTTAGACATTTTGTGGGGAATTAGATATGAATTGTGTAATAATTTAATCTGTGATTCTTTCCATACAATTGACACATTCAATTTCTCCAGTGCAGAAAAACTGTAAGAGATATTAATTAATTCAAATCGAGGGAAATGTTGACACCTGAAAGAGACCAAATTTTGGGAAGAAATTTGGCCCTGTTTTGCAAGCATTATATTGTATAAAAGAGAGATTGTAAATTTGCCTGCTACAGCTTTTTTAATACACTCATTAATGTCTGACCATCGCAAGTCAATACAACTATCCCAATCTTGCGAGTTAATAAAGTGCCGGGTTTGAAAATATGCAAATAGACTATGTTTTGGTAAATAAAATGAATCCATTAGATCGTTAAAAGAGAGTATCTGTCCTGAAGAACTAATAAGTTGGTACATATACTTAAGGCCCTTTTGAGCCCATATACGATATATTTGCTCATTAATTCCTGGAGTAAATTCTGGGTTGCCTTGAATTGGTAAATACGCTGAGAATCTAAAATCTACATCACCTATACTACAAATTTTTTGCCATGCTATGATTATATTTTTAAAGGATATAAGATTACAAATGTTTGATGGGAGTTTTTTAATTGAACAGTGCGAAATTGCTTTTAAGGAGAAAGGGGCTATAAATAAACTCTCTATCTCTACAGACAAAATTTTGTTTGAACTGATCAACCAACCCATAGCTATTTTGGTTAAAGTCATCAAGTTGTAAAGTTTAATATCCGGCAAAGCCAGTCCACCATTACTCTTTTTTTGGCAAAGTTTAGCAATTGAGATACGAGGTTTTCGTTCTTTCCATAAAAATTGTGAACATGCAGTATAGAATTTTTGAATTTCCTGGTTGGGAATGAATAATGGAAGATTTTGCAGCAAATAAAGTATCCGTGGAAAAATAATTATTTTAACTAAGTTAACTCGAGCCGAGAGAGGAAGAGGAAATTACAACCAATTTTTAAGATCTGAAATGGCTTTCTCAAGAACCGGTTTAAAATTTAAATTATACCACATCTTGGGATTCCTATGTAATATAATACCCAAATATTTGATATTGTCTGTGTTTTTAAAAGGGTGATCAATACAGCTTCCCTTATGTTTTTTTATCCATAAAAGTTCACTTTTTTGGAGATTTATCTTATACCCTGCAAATGAACTAAAAGTTGAGAGTAAATAAAGAATTTTTGGAATGGACTTTATCGAATCCTCTAAAAAAATTAGCAAATCGTCAGCATAGAGAGAAATTTGGAACGCCATTGTGCCCACTCTCATCCCTACTAGTTCTGAACGGAGCCAAATTGCTAGAGGTTCGATTGAAATATTAAATAATAAAGGCGACAAAGGGCAGCCTTGTCGGGTGCCTCGCCCTAACACGATTTTATTGGAAAGATTGCCATTTATCAAAAGTGCTGAGTATGGATTTTTATAGATCTTGGCTATGAAATCTAAGCAATGACCTTTAATACCAAAACTTTCTAAAGAATGTAGCAGGTGGTCCCATGATATGGAATCAAATGCCTTCTCTGCGTCTATAGAAAGTATAGCTAGATCCTTATCAAGCTTATCATTTTTTGGAGTCAGATTTTGATTCCAAAAAAAATCTAACAATATTTCAACTTTCCGTAAGTTAGAGGTTACAGTACGTCCGTTGATAAAGCCCGTTTGATCCATATGGATTATTTTAGGCAAAAAGTTCTTCATTCTATTAGCTATAATAGATAAAAGGATTTTATAATCAGAGTTTAAGACAGATATAGGTCTATATGAAGCTGTGTGCTCGGGGTCTTTACCCTTTTTATGGATAAGGGATATATTAGCTGCTGAGAAGAGATTTGATATAGGGGAAGAAGTAATATAGTAATTATTAAACATAACCACTAATAAGTTACTTATCTCTTCCATAAGTATTTTATACAATTCTACCGGGATCCCATCTGGCCCTGCAGCTTTGTTCAGTTTTGCGTTTTTTATTGTTAACAGTGTTTCTTCCTTAGTAATAGGTGCATTCAAGATTTCTACATCTGAGAGGGAAAGTTGAGGGATGGTAATCTTATTCCAAAAAAATTCTTTGTTAGAATTGTCTATCGGTTGGGTGTTATACAGTTCTTGAAAATATTCAAAAAAAACTTTTCTATATTGTTATTGTCTGTATATCTCTGGTGTGCAACCTTAATACCCGGAATGTAATTTCTGCTTTTGTTATTTTTGGTAATTCTGGCCAAATATTTTGCTGAACTACCATAATGACCTCTAAAACGATTGGCCAATTTAATATCTTCCTCAAGACATTGCTGCTTAATATATATATCTCTTTTAATTCTGCGCTGAGAATAATATATCCAATTGCTCTGGGAGGAATGAAGCTTATATTGATTAAAAGCATTTTTAACTTGGTTAGATAATTGTCTTTCACTCTGTAGAGATTTATTTTTATAATGACATAAATAAGACTTAATTTGGCCTCTGTGTACAGCTTTAAAGGTTTCCCAGAATATTTCACTTTTATTGTAGTATGAAATATTGTTCCTGAAGAAATCTTGCCATTGTAATTTTAACCAATTTATAAATTTGCTGTTATTACATAAATAGTGAGGAAAGAAGAAACTAGAATTATGAGAGTTCTCTCTTTGATATAAATGAATACTCAGAGAAATTATCGCGTGATCCGAAATAATAATATCATAAATTTGAGGAGATAGACCTAGCTGAAGAAGCTGTTCTGAGACTAAGATATAATCAATCCTTGAGAATGTACAATGCGCTTTGGATTCACAAGAAAATGTTATGGTGTCAGGAAATTTGGTCCTCCAAATGTCATTAAGTTTAAGAGAAGAACAAAAAGTTTTAAAATATTTGCTAGCCTTCATATCTTGTCGTTTGCTCTGGGACATTCTATCAATATTCAGAGAGAATACCATATTAAAATCCCCACCTAAAATAAGTCTATCACTACAATGAGGATATAATTTGTTTTGGATTGTGTCCCAAAATCTGCGAGAAAACTGATTTGGACCATAGACATTGCATAAAATGAGTTCATATCCTCTAATCCGAATCTTCATAATAATAAATCTATTATCTGTATCACATTCAATACTAATAGTTTCAAATTCAAATTTCTTATTAAATAAGATAGCAACTCCACACTTCCGGCTCACACAAGTGGTTGCGATAACCCGTCCTACCCAACGTGATCTTAATTTAGGAAGTTCAGCCTCTTTGAGGTGGGTTTCTTGTAGAAATACAATGTCAGGGGAGTGTTTACCCAATAAAGATATCATTTTGTATGTTTAATAGGGGATGTTATTCCCCCGACATTCCATGAGAGAATTTTAAGAGGTGCTGTCATGACAACTAAATAACCTTAATCTAATAGGCCACGATAGGTAAGGTAAAGATATATGTGAAGGTGAGGAAAAAGGGGAGAGGAAGGCACCGGGGGAGAGAGAAAGGAAAAAATAAATAAATAAAATAAAATAAAAAAAATAAATAATATTTTTAATAATAAAATCACATAACACAAGACAAGACTTAAAGCAACCTGGATAGAACATCTGTCTAACCAGAGACACCGCATGGTTAGATAAGATCTGAAAATAATGGGAATATTATTATTTTAAAGTTTATCATGGATAAGGAAATCTCTATCTTCTTTACTGTTATTGAGTGTGTTAATTCTGCCATTATTTTCCACAATTATTTTTGCTGGGTATATCATCCTTACTTTGTATCCTTTGTCTATCAATTGTGGGAAGAAGGGGGACATCTCCTTTCTTTTTATCTGGGTTTCATTCGAGAAATCTTGAAAGAGAAGTATTTTGCGATTATCTATCATGAGTGGCAAATTTTTACGGTAATATTTAAAATACTCTAATTTATCTTGGAAATTTAGGATTTTAAATATAAGCATCCTATCTCGACTAGGGCCCTCTTGATTAGATCTATTTGCTCCTCCTCTATGTGCTCTTTCTATAGGAATGGGTAGTTTTTCTTTAGGAAAGCCTAACATTTGAGGGAGAAGCTGGGAAGTAAAATGGATTAGGTCATCATAAGCCAGTGTTTTGGGGAGGCCCACTAATCGAATATTATTGCGCTTAGCGCGGTCTTCAATATCCTCAATTTTGGCTGTTAGAGTAAGTAATTTATTATCATGTTTGTTGACTACTTCTTCTTGACTGTTAAGTTGATCCTCTATATTAGAGATTCTTTCCTCAGCCTCTGTTAGTCTAGAGGCAAACTGTTTTAGATCGGATGCTATTGCTGCAATTTCATTTGTAATGCCACCTAATTCCTTTTTAATTGAATCTAGCTGGGGGGGAAAAAATTCCGATAATTGCATCATTAATGCTGGATACTCTTGAGGAGTGGCTTGGGTTTCAGCAATGCTATCAGAGCTATTATCTAATATTTTGGACTTCTTATCTTTTGCTTTTGGCGGCATAATTGGTGATCGTGTGTTAGATTGAGTGAGGAATTTTTCCATATAGGAAAAAGAATACTTGTGTGTGTATATATATATATATATATATATATATATATATATATATATATATATATATATATATATATACAGGGAGTGCAGAATTATTAGGCAAATGAGTATTTTGACCACATCATCCTCTTTATGCATGTTGTCTTACTCCAAGCTGTATAGGCTCGAAAGCCTACTACCAATTAAGCATATTAGGTGATGTGCATCTCTGTAATGAGAAGGGGTGTGGTCTAATGACATCAACACCCTATATTAGGTGTGCATAATTATTAGGCAACTTCCTTTCCTTTGGCAAAATGGGTCAAAAGAAGGACTTGACAGGCTCAGAAAAGTCAAAAATAGTGAGATATCTTGCAGAGGGATGCAGCACTCTTAAAATTGCAAAGCTTCTGAAGCGTGATCATCGAACAATCAAGCGTTTCATTCAAAATAGTCAACAGGGTCGCAAGAAGCGTGTGGAAAAACCAAGGTGCAAAATAACTGCCCATGAACTGAGAAAAGTCAACCGTGCAGCTGCCAAGATGCCACTTGCCACCAGTTTGGCCATATTTCAGAGCTGCAACATCACTGGAGTGCCCAAAAGCACAAGGTGTGCAATACTCAGAGACATAGCCAAGGTAAGAAAGGCTGAAAGACGACCACCACTGAACAAGACACACAAGCTGAAACGTCAAGACTGGGCCAAGAAATATCTCAAGACTGATTTTTCTAAGGTTTTATGGACTGATGAAATGAGAGTGAGTCTTGATGGGCCAGATGGATGGGCCCGTGGCTGGATTGGTAAGGGGTAGAGAGCTCCAGTCCGACTCAGACGCCAGCAAGGTGGAGGTGGAGTACTGGTTTGGGCTTGTATCATAAAAGATGAGCTTGTGGGGCCTTTTCGGGTTGAGGATGGAGTCAAGCTCAACTCCCAGTCCTACTTCCAGTTTCTGGAAGACACCTTCTTCAAGCAGTGGTACAGGAAGAAGTCTGCATCCTTCAAGAAAAACATGATTTTCATGCAGGACAATGCTCCATCACACGCGTCCAAGTACTCCACAGCGTGGCTGGCAAGAAAGGGTATAAAAGAAGAAAATCTAATGACATGGCCTCCTTGTTCACCTGATCTGAACCCCATTGAGAACCTGTGGTCCATCATCAAATGTGAGATTTACAAGGAGGGAAAACAGTACACCTCTCTGAACAGTGTCTGGGAGGCTGTGGTTGCTGCTGCACGCAATGTTGATGGTGAACAGATCAAAACACTGACAGAATCCATGGATGGCAGGCTTTTGAGTGTCCTTGCAAAGAAAGGTGGCTATATTGGTCACTGATTTGTTTTTGTTTTGTTTTTGAATGTCAGAAATGTATATTTGTGAATGTTGAGATGTTATATTGGTTTCACTGGTAAAAAATAAATCATTGAAATGGGTATATATTTGTTTTTTGTTAAGTTGCCTAATAATTATGCACAGTAATAGTCACCTGCACACACAGATATCCCCCTAAAATAGCTATAACTAAAAACAAACTAAAAACTACTTCCAAAACTATTCAGCTTTGATATTAATGAGTTTTTTGGGTTCATTGAGAACATGGTTGTTGTTCAATAATAAAATTAATCCTCAAAAATACAACTTGCCTAATAATTCTGCACTCCCTGTAATATAGATAAATAGATGTAGTGATGTTCAAAAACTAAGTAGCTTAAATAGATAGTGTAGTGAGGAGAAAAAAAACAAAAAACTAAAGTGTTTACAAACTAAGGCCTAGATTTAGAGTTCGGCGGTAAAAGGGCTGTTAACGCTCCGCGGGCTTTTTTTTGGCCGCACCATAAATTTAACTCTGGTATCGAGAGTTAAAACAAATGCTGCGTTAGGCTCCAAAAAAGGAGCGTAGGGCATTTTTACCGCAAATGCAACTCTCGATACCAGAGTTGCTTACGGACGCGGCCGGCATCAAAAACGTGCTCGTGCACGATTCCCCCATAGGAAACAATGGGACTGTTTGAGCTGAAAAAAAACCTAACACCTGCAAAAAAGCAGAGTTCAGCTCCTAACGCAGCCCCATTGTTTCCTATGGGAAAACACTTCCTACGTCTGCACCTAACACTCTAACATGTACCCCGAGTCTAAACACCCCTACCCTTACACTTATTAACCCCTAATCTGCCGCCCCCGCTATCGCTGACCCCTGCATTACACTTTTAACCCCTAATCTGCCGCTCCGTAAACCGCCGCAACCTACGTTATCCCTATGTACCCCTAATCTGCTGCCCTAACATCGCCGACCCCTATGTTATATTTATTAACCCCTAATCTGCCCCCCACCTACCTTCAATTATTAACCCCTAATCTTCCGATCGGAGCTCACCGCTATTCTAATAAATGTATTAACCCCTAAAGCTAAGTCTAACCCTAACACTAACACCCCCCTAACTTAAATATAATTTACATATAACGAAATAAATTAACTCTTATTAAATAAATTAATCCTATTTAAAGCTAAATACTTACCTGTAAAATAAATCCTAATATAGCTACAATATAAATTATAATTATATTATAGCTATTTTAGGATTAATATTTATTTTACTTGGTATTTATTTTAACTAGGTACAATAGCTATTAAATAGTTAAGAACTATTTAGCCGATTGGCTGATAGAATCCTATCAGCCAATCGGAATTAAGGTAGGAATTTTCTGATTGGCTGATGGAATCAGCCAATCAGAATCAAGTTCAATCCGATTGGCTGATCCAATCAGCCAATCAGATTGAGCTCGCATTCTATTGGCTGTTCCGATCAGCCAATAGAATGCGAGCTCAATCTGATTGGCTGATTGGATCGGCCAATCGGATTGAACTAGATTCTGATTGGCTGATTCCATCAGCCAATCAGAAAATTCCTACCTTAATTCCGATTGGCTGATAGAATCCTATCAGCCAATCGGAATTCGAGGGACGCCATCTTGGATGACGTCCCTTAAAGGAACCGTCATTCGTCGGGAGACATCGGAAGAAGAGGATGGATCCGCGTCGCCTGCTTCAAGATGGACCCGCTCCGCACCGGATGGAAGAAGATCGAAGATGCCGCTTGGAGAAGATGTTTGCCGGTCCGGATGTCCTCTTCTTGCCGGATAGGAGGAAGACTTTGGACCCTCTTCTGGACTTCTTCAGTGGATGTCTAGCCCCCGCTTGGGTTGGATGAAGATATCGGAGCCAGGACCGATCGGTGATACCTGGATGGTGAAGACAAGGTAGGAAGATCTTCAGGGGATTAGTGTTAGGTTTATTTAAGGGGGGTTTGGGTTAGATTAGGGGTATGTGGGTGGTGGGTTGTAATGTTGGGGGGGGGGGTATTGTATGTTTTTTTTTACAGGCAAAAGAGCTGAAATCCTTGGGGCATGCCCCGCAAAGGGCCCTGTTCAGGGCTGGTAAGGTAAAAGAGCTTGTAACTTTTTTAATTTAGAATAGGGTAGGGAATTTTTTATTTTGGGGGGCTTTGTTATTTTATTAGGGGGCTTAGAGTAGGTGTAATTAGTTTAAAATTGTTGTAATATTTTTCTTATGTTTGTAAATATTTTTTTATTTTCTGTAACTTAGTTCTTTTTTATTTTTTGTACTTTAGCTAGTTTATTTAATTGTATTTATTTGTAGCAATTGTGTTTATTGAATTTATTGATAGTGTAGTGTTAGGTTAATTGTAGGTAATTGTAGGTAGTTTATTTAATTATTTTATTGATAGGGTAGTGTTAGGTTTAATTATATCTTAGGTTAGGATTTATTTTACAGGTAAATTTGTAATTATTTTAACTAGGTAACTATTAAATAGTTCTTAACTATTTAATAGCTATTGTACCTAGTTAAAATAAATACCAAGTTGCCTGTAAAATAAATATTAATCCTAAAATAGCTATAATATAATTATAATTTATATTGTAGCTATATTAGGATTTATTTTACAGGTAAGTATTTAGCTTTAAATAGGATTAATTTATTTAATAAGAGTTAATTTATTTCGTTATATGTAAATTATATTTAAGTTAGGGGGGTGTTAGTGTTAGGGTTAGACTTAGCTTTAGGGGTTAATACATTTATTAGAATAGCGGTGAGCTCCGATCGGAAGATTAGGGGTTAATAATTGAAGGTAGGTGTTGGCGATGTTAGGGAGGGCAGATTAGGGGTTAATACCATTTATGATAGGGTTAGTGAGGCGGATTAGGGGTTAATAACTTTATTATAGTAGCGCTCAGGTCCGCTCGGCAGATTAGGGGTTAATAAGTGTAGGTAGGTGTCGGCGACGTTGTGGGGGGCAGATTAGGGGTTAATAAATATAACATAGGGGTCGGCGATGTTAGGGCAGCAGATTAGGGGTACATAGGGATAACGTAGGTTGCGGCGGTTTACGGAGCGGAAGATTAGGGGTTAAAAGTGTAATGCAGGGGTCAGCGATAGCGGGGGGCGGCAGATTAGGGGTTAATAAATGTAATACAGGGGTCGGCGGTGTTAGGGGCAGCAGATTAGGGGTACATAAGTATAACGTAGGTGGCGGTCGGCAGATTAGGGGTTAAAATTTTTAATCGAGTGGCGGCGATGTGGGGGGAGCTCGGTTTAGGGGTACATAGGTAGTTTATGGGTGTTAGTGTACTTTAGGGTACAGTAGTTAAGAGCTTTATAAACCGGCGTTAGCCAGAAAGCTCTTAACTCCTGCTATTTTCAGGCGGCTGGAGTTTTGTCGTTAGAGCTCTAACGCTCACTGCAGAAACGACTCTAAATACCGGCGTTAGAAAGATCCCATTGAAAAGATAGGCTACGCAAATGGCGTAGGGGGATCTGCGGTATGGAAAAGTCGCGGCTGCAAAGTGAGCGTTAGACCCTTTAATCACTGACTCCAAATACCAGCGGGCGGCCAAAACCAGCGTTAGGAGCCTCTAACGCTGGTTTTGACGGCTACCGCCGAACTCTAAATCTAGGCCTAAGTAAGTGTAGCGATTGAGCTCCTAATAAGTGCGATGGTGAAAATAGTGTAGTTAAGCATGTACTAGCAATATTATTATAAGGTACCAAAATTACAATAAACTATCAGCAAATATCCAAAAAAAATATGTCATCACTGATACTTGATGTCAAAAGGAAAAAGGGAAAGGAGAAAAAAGAATTTGCTTTTCAAATTTTCATACACAGCACATTTAAAGAAGAGTCTATGATATCTTTACAGCACGTACAGATAAACCAATGTGAAGTTGTGTGGCTATAAGATCTGAGGGATTTCTCCTAAATATAAACTCTTTTTTCTGAATTACAGAATCTACTAACTTAAATATATATGCATGTAATCAGTATAGCCTTTATGGCTCTTAAATTCAAACAAAATAGCTAACCAACAGTAATTAGATAACCAATTTTAAGATATCAAGCATCATCATAGCATGTCATGTAAAACAGTTTAAAGGCCTAAATAGTGAAACTTTATGATACTAGACTTAGTACCAAAATCCAAACCAGCTAACTTGACTTGTCTTTATCTTTACACACTTTGTATGGGGCCTTTTTACAGCCACAAGGTTTACAGAAAAAACAAAAAAAACAACAACAAAAAAGCTGGATAGCGTCTCTTTATGCCAACAGATTGACAACTGGATAGCGTCTCTTTATGCCAACAGATTGACAACTGGATAGCGTCTCTTTATGCCAACAGATTGACAACTGGATAGCGTCTCTTTATGCCAACAGATTGACAACTGGATAGCGTCTCTTTATGCCAACAGATTGACAACTGGATAGCGTCTCTTTATGCCAACAGATTGACAACTGGATAGCGTCTCTTTATTCCAACAGATTGACAACTGGATAGCGTCTCTTTTAACTTACCAAGTAGTTATATCTTAAACTTAATCACTGGACAGGGGCTCCAGAGGACAACGGGCTACATATACCGACCCTTGTAGGTAAATATGAGCTCTTAAAGAATGAATAATATCTTTACTCTAAACATTATTTACATAAAAGAGAAAAGGGTTATTAGAATATCCAGGCTTTGTATGTAATTTTCACTGTGACTAAATACGATTTCTTTCTGATAGCAGGGTTTCTATAGAGGCCCTTAGTAGCTGGATACAGTCTATATTAGGATAATAGATTTTAGCTAAGGCCCCTTTTTCCCTTTTACTTTCTCTTCCCTTTTCCCCTCTTTCCTTCCTTCTTTTCCTTCTCTTCTTCTTTTCCCTCCTCTAGCCTTTTTAGGGGAACACAAATTGCAACAAGATTTGCAGGAGAGACTTTGAAGACTGGAAAACGTCTCTTTTATAGTTACTGATTTTCAGGAAAAAAACTTTACCAGCTGTGTAGTGTCTTTTTTAAATTTCCAGGATATTAAACTTGTATTTAGTAGCTGAATAGAGGGTTCCATACATCACCAGACTTTATACTCAGACCTTTGTTGATATATAGAGACCCTAAAAGGCTGGATAGCGTCTCTTTAACCAAATTTCTGTAAATTTCCATAAATATATGAAATCCCCAGATAGACACCCTAAAACAGTGGCAGATTTTAAAGTTTTAAAGCCAGGCAGACGGGATAATCCTGCCCTTTAAGGGGATGACTGAGGCAAAAAAAAGAAGAAACCGAGAATGCAGAAAATTATGCTTATCCAGAGATTATTCTCCCATATGCCTCTAAGAAAATACAGGCTTTTTAATTCGGCCCAGGTGCATAAGGATAGAAATGCAAGGATACCGGTACCTCCGTTTCAGGAGCGATGAGGTCCTATGATCTGTGTCATCAGCCGAGAGGCTGGTAAGCTGGATTCCGGATCGCTCCAGAAACAGGACTCACCTGCCTCGATCGGCGTCTGTTACACTAGGTGGGCACTGCTGTTACCCTGCTCCGTCTTCCCAGCACACTTGCTCCATAGGGCTATGGGGGGTAGTTATCAAGCCGTCAACCTCAAATACGCTGGAATTCCGCAGCGTATTTGTGGCGAGGCTGATTCGCCTTAGTTATCAAAGGCTCGAGACAGGCAAAAGTAGAATTTTGTGACGTAAGCTTCGATCCGCCGGACTCAGTCCGACACAGATCGATTCTTACGTCACTCCAGATGTTCCGCACACAAGTGCGGCACATTCTCACTACTTTTGCTAGCTATCAAAAAACTAGCAGGTACGCTCGGCACTTTTACGGCCCAGCGTACCTGGTTTTCAATCCGCCACCCCTGGAGGCGGCGGATCCCATAGGAATCAATGGGAGTCTGACCATAGCGAAAGTACAAGTTCGCTGCTGACAGACATCCCATTGATTTCTATGGGAGCTGTCTACACCTAACACCCTAACATGTGCCCCGAGTCTAAACACCACTAATCTGACCCCCCCTACACCGCCGCAACTAAATAAAGTTATTACCCCCTAAACCGCCGCTCCCGGAGCCCACCGCAAGCTACTCTATACATATTAACCCCTAAACCGCCGCTGCCGGAGCCCACCGCAACTATAATAAATGTATTAACCCCTAAACCGCCGCTCCCTGAACCCGCCGCAACCTATATTAAATGTATTAACCCCTAATCTGCCCCCCCTACACCGTCGCCACCTATAATAAATTTATTAACCCCTATCCTGCCCCCCACTACGCCGCCGCCACTGTAATAAAATTATTAACCCCTAAACCTAAGTCTAACCCTAACCCTAACGCCCCCTAACTTAAATATTAATTAAATACATCTAAATAAATTAACTCTTATTAACTAAATGAATCCTATTTAAAACTAAATACTTACCTTTAAAATAAACCCTAATATAGCTACAATATAAATAATAATTATATGGTAGCTATCTTAGGATTTATTTTTATTTTACAGGTACCTTTCAATTTATTTTAACCATGTACAATAGCTATTAAATAGTTATTAACTATTTAATAGCTTACCTAGCTAAAATAAAGAGAAATGTACCTGTGAAATAAATCCTAACCTAAGTTACAATTACACCTAACACTACACTATACTTTAATAAATTATTCCTATTTAAAAATAAATACTTACCTGTAAAATAAATCCTAAGATAGCTACAATGTAATTAATACTTATATTATAGCTATTTTAGGATTTATATTTAGTTTTTGTAAGGGGGGTTTGGGTTAGATTAGGGGTATGTGGGTGGTGGGTTTTAATGTTGGGGGGGGTTGTATTTTTCTTTTACAGGCAAAAGAGCTGAACTTTTTGGGGCATGCCCCCACAAATGGCCCTTTTAAGGGCTGGTAAGGTAAAAGAGCTTTGAAATTTATGTAATTTAGAATAGGGTAGGGATTTTTTTTATTTTGGGGGGCTTTGTTATTTTATTAGGGGCTTAGATTAGGTGTAAGTATCTTAAAATTGTTGTAATATTTTTAACATGTTTGTAACTTAATTTTTTATTTTTTGTAACTTAGCTTTTTTATTTTTTGTACTTTAGTTAGTTTATGTAATTGTATTTCATTGTAGTTATTTGTAGGTAGTTTATTTAGTTAATTTAATGATAGTGTAGTATTAGGTTTAATTGTAACTTAGGTTAGGATTTATTTTACAGGTAATTTTGTATTTCTTTTAGCTAGGTAGTTATTAAATAGTTAATAACTATTTAATAACTATTCTAACTAGCTAAAATAAATACAAAGTTACCTGTAAAATAAATATAAATCCTAAGATAGCTAGAATATAATTATTATTTATATTGTAGCTATCTTAGGGTTTATTTTACAGGTAAGTATTTAGTTTTAAATAGGAATAATTTATTAAAGTATAGTGTAGTGTTAGGTGTAATTGTAACTTAGGTTAGTTTTTATTTTACAGGTTAATTTCAGTTTATTTTAGCTAGGTAAGCTATTAAATAGTTAATAACTATTTAATAGTTATTGTACATGGTTAAAATAAATTGAAAGTTACCTGTAAAATAAATATAAATCCTAAAATAGCTAGAATATAATTATTATTTATATTGTAGCTATATTAGGGTTTATTTTATAAGTAAGTATTTAGTTTTAAATAGGATTCATTTAGTTAATAAGAGTTAATTTATTTAGATGTATTTAATTAATATTTAAGTTAGGGGGGCGTTATGGTTAGGGTTAGACTTAGGTTTAGGGGTTAATCATTTTATTACAGTGGCGGCGGCGTAGTGGGGGGCAGGATAGGGGTTAATAAATTTATTATAGGTTGCGGCGGGTTCATGGAGCGGCGGTTTAGGGGTTAAACTATTTATTTAGTTGCGGAGAGGTGCGGGATCAGCAGGATAGGGGTTAATAATTTTATAATAGAGGGCGACGGTATAGGGGGGGCAGGATAGGGGTTACTAGGTATAATGTAGGTGGCAGCGGTGTCCGGGAGCGGCGGTTTAGGGGTTAATACATTTATAAGACTTGCGGCGGGGTCTAGGAGCGGCGGTTTAGGGGTTAATACATTTATAAGACTTGCGGCGGGGTCTAGGAGCGGCGGTTTAGGGGTTAATACATTTATAAGACTTGCGGCGGGGTCTAGGAGCGGCGATTTAGGGGTTAGTAACTTTATTTAGTTGCGGGGGCCTCCGGGGGCGCCGGTATAGGGGGTAGAACAGTGTAGTTTAGTGTGAGTGCTTAGTGACAGGCTAGCAATAAAGCTGGGAAAAAGCCGAAGGGCAGCGAGATCGGATGAGTGATAACTGTCACAGTCTGCTGCTCATCGCCCCGCGGCTTTTTGACAGCTTTATTTGATAACTTAGGCGAACGTATTCAAGGTCCGCGGCGGCGAAGGTAGGCGAGCTTAGGCGGACGTATTGGGCCGGTCGAAGCCAGAAAAGTAGACGGCTTGATAACTACCCCCCATTGTTATTTCTCACCCTCAGATATTTCCGAACCGGTTCCTGTACATGAGCCGCATCCACTGCTGCATCCGCAGCGTCCACTGCTGCTAAGATCTGTCTCAGTTCCTTCCTTAGATCCAAAAAACAAAGTAACGGTGCGGCGTGTGCCAATACGCCTTTCGGCAAAGTGCAGACTTTTTCCCCGGAGCAAAGGACAGATGGCTTCAATGGCTCTAATGCCGAACAACAAGCTCACAGATGTTGAGTGCAAGCGGTAAGGGCTTCAGGATATGGGGCACGATGAACCAGCAGAGCGCAGTACACAGAAGCAGCTTGTTACCCGTGAACTACTGCTCGCATTCAATTCTCGCGCTTCGCCCCAAGCAAAAGTCAATTTTTTTTTGTGTGAGGTTAATCCTCTTTGCAGATTAGATATACTGTGCAATCCGTCAGCATTTTTGGGTGCTTCCCTGCCAGACTTACCGATTTAACCTATATTACATGACATTACATTGCAGATAATTCTTTGAATAATATTCAACCCATTGCAGGTTGTAAAACACATGGTTTGAGCATTGTTAATATTTCTGATTATGTCTTGAATGAGGATGAAAGAAATGTCCTTTCAAAAGGTTTGGGATTTGCCCCAACAAGCAATTTCTCTGGCTTTTCCACACTCCTAGATATCAACAAATTTGTGCGCAAACTAACCTTGAAGAGGTTTTTTGCCTTAAACAAACATGGTGAAGATTGTTCACCAGGAGAAGTGGATAACCCACAGAAATTCAATAGAAACATACATGTTAATCTGAGGATGCATGTACTATTACAACATTAGTTAATATGTATAGTGATGAGAACTGTTACAGAAGCATTAGTTATTTTGTTGTGAAGAGCTTATTTCCCAGCAGCAATGCCTGAACCAGCAAGCCAGCGCCTAAGAAGGGCTCCAAGAAAACCGTAACAAGTATCATTTCATAAAGAGTTAACTCTTTTTTTTCAGCTTTTAGAAACTATTGTCTAATCACCTCTGGAGCCAGACTGCTAATTGATAAGATGAACTTGTAAACTTGTTATCTTAAGTACTGTAATCCTATTGTGGCCTGTCAAAGGACAGTGCTCTCTATCTAAATGTGTGATGGGGGATTTTGTGCTTCCCCCCCTCTCCCCCTGGGAGTGCCCTGTGTGCATGTAACCTTAATAAAAAGCAGGCTGGGCATCCCAGTCCTGAGTTCTTGTTTGACCCTCAATCGCAGCGTTGACTCGTTTTTGTGGGCAGAAGGGTATCCTAGCTGTACTGCAGCTAAGGGAGATTATTCTATATTTGCGAGACTCATATAGAATACTATGGAAAGCAGCTTCTCCCCTCTTTAGCAATAGGGATCCAGGCTACTAAGCGGTCCATCTCTCAGCGAGACTAAGGGTAACCGTAACATTTGGCGGCAGCGGCGGGATTTTCCTGGATTTCCTAGGAGAGGTACAGAACGGATGGAGAGCGCTTACGAAAAATTGAAGCGTACAACCCTAAAGGATTTACTTGAAAGCAGAGGGGGGTACGCCAGCAACCGGCCGAGGAGAGAGCTGATCGCAGAATTGACCGAACTGGATCAGAGCTTCACAATGGCGGAAACACCGACCACGATTAGTGACGAAAAAACCAGGATTGTTCGGGAAAGGCTCTCATTATACGGGCCGAACCCCTCCATGGAATTGGTACAGCAGTTGATGGCGGAGGCGGACGAGGATATACGAGAGACTCGAGCCCACGAACTCAACCTAGCGAACGCACACCGCAATGCTGAAGCCCCGCAGGTAATCATCCCTGTCGAAAATGCTGGGAGGCCCAAGATACCCTATGCGGCATTTCGACCCTTCCTAGAGAGCGAGACAGGGATTGATGAATATTTGGCGGACTTCGAAAGGCAATGTGCCCTGCACCAGATTCCCAACAGAGAGTGGCCCACGATATTGTCTGGGAAACTATCCGGGCGAGCCCTGGAAGCCTTTCGTACTCTGGGTGCTGAGGAAGTGACACAGTATGAGCTAGTTAAGGAGACACTGTTGCGACGGTACGCTGTAACTCCGGACACGTATCGCCGACAGTTTCGGGGCACGGAAAAGAAGCCTAACGATACCCATATGGAATGGGCGCACCGAATGCGGAGAGCGGCAAATCACTGGCTGAGCGGATGTAAAGCGGTGACTGGGGAGGAAATTTTACAATTGTTTCTCTTAGAACATTTTTATAATGGCATGGAACAGCAAGGGAAGGAATGGCTGCGAGACAGGCGGCCTTCTACCTTAGAAGAAGCAGCCAAATTGGCCGATGAACATTATGACTCCCGTCTTCACGAACCCATGAACTACCGAGCTCCAGCACGGGTCGAACCCAGAGAGGTTTACCGTGCACCCCCTCATGCTGAATTCCGAGCCCCGGTGCCCACAGGGCCCGTCCGACACTCAGGACCACCCAATAACAGCTCTGAGCGTCCCAGACCGACTTGCCACCGATGCAAGCAACCAGGGCATTTCATGGCTAGCTGCCCCCTTAATACGCACCAGACACCCAGGAATTACAATTACCCCCTCTGGGTCCTATCGTCCGGCCCGGGCCCTCTGTGTTAACCAAGAGGCCCCTATGGAGGGATATGTGGGGCCGCTTCACGAGGCAGACCCTGTATATGCTGCCTCAGATAACCGCCAGCACCATCGGCAGAGGGTATGGCTCGAGGGGCGATCTACCGAGGGATTGCGAGACACAGGGGCTACTATCACGCTGGTACAGAGTCATTTGGTGCCAGAGCACAAGCGATCCGGACAGACTGTGGCCGTTAGAGTGGCGGGGGGGATGTGTACAAAATTCCAACAGCTAAAGTACATCTTGATTGGGGAGCGGGAAAGGGGGCTGTGAACGTGGGCCTAATGGATAATTTACCTGCCGAAGTACTACTGGGCAACGATTTGGGGCCCCATGACTTCTGCCTATGCTCCAGTATGCAACAACGAGGCGGACCCAGTGACTACACGGGCCCAAGCCCGGACGGAGCGAGAGCTCTCACCAGTGCGGGAGACACAGGTAAGACCTACCCCGACCTTGCCTGACAGGTTAGGCCCCATACCCTGGGACACCCCAGATGCTTTCGAGGCAGAGTCTAAGACTGACCCGACCTTACAAAAGTACCGGGAACGAGCAGAGACCGGAGGGGGCGGGGCAGATAACGAAACATTCTTATGGGAAAAAGGGAAACTATACCGCTGGACAGAGAAAAGGGGACAGCGTAGGCGACAGCTGGTAGTGCCCCACAAATACCGTCAAGAAATCCTCAAAATAGGCCACGACATCCCCTTAGCAGGCCACCTAGCCGTTACCCGTACCCTACACCGCATTACTCACACGTTATTTTGGCCAGGGGTGCACGCTGACGTTAGAACTTACTGTAACACCTGCGATGTGTGTCAACGAGTAGGAAGGCGAGGCGATCACCCTAAAGCCCAGCTAGTAAATATGCCCATTGTAGAGGAACCCTTCAGCCGGGTTGCTATTGACCTAGTGGGACCACTGGCTACCCCTAGTCCCTCCGGTAAGCGATACATTCTTACCGTAGTGGACTACGCTACCAGGTACCCAGAGGCTGTCGCCCTATCCAACATACAAGCGGATACGGTAGCGAATGCACTAGTACAGGTGTTCTCCCGGGTAGGATTTCCAAAAGAAATCCTATCCGACCGAGGCACCCAATTTACGGCTGAATTGACCCAACAACTCTGGCAGGTTTGCAAAATTAAGTCCCTCCTGAGCTCCCCATACCACCCCCAGACGAACGGGCTGTGTGAGAGGTTCAATGGGACCCTCAAGCAAATGCTCAAGACGTTCACTCAGGAATACCGAGACTGGGAACGCTTCCTGCCGCACCTCCTATTTGCTTATCGGGAGGTGCCCCAGGAAACGACAGGGTTCTCTCCCTTCGAGTTGCTCTACGGAAGAAAGGTACGGGGACCCCTAAACCTGATCCGGGAGCACTGGGAGGGAGAGATGGAGGCTGACGGTGTCCCCATTGTGCCATACGTGCTGGAACTCAGGGACCGAATGGAGCAATTAGCCAAATCCGTGCGGGCTAATCTCCAGTTGGCCCAGAGAAGACAGAAAGTATGGTACGATCGGGGGGCCCGAAAGAGAATCTTCACCATAGGACAAAAGGTGTTAGTACTTAAGCCGGTGAAGACAGACAAATTGCAGGCGTCCTGGCAGGGTCCCTACCAGATCGTAGAGAAAAGGGGAGACACCACTTATGTGATAGCTAGCTGCCACGACAACAATCTTAGAAAGACATTCCATGTAAACATGCTCAAGGAATATTTTGAGCGACCAGAGAACGTGACGGCCGTATGTTGTTCCCCTCAGGAAGACCCCGACAGTTTACCCATTCCAGACCTATTAGAAAAGAGCCTCCCCACAGGTATAGTGGCACAGGTTCAGATAGGGGACCGACTTAGCCCCACTGAAAGGGAGCAGCTCAACCAACTCCTCCAGTCCAAACACCTCACCTTCTCCCCGAAGCCAGGGTACACTACTTTAACCACCCACCAGGTAGATACTCCGGGACAAGCTCCCTTGCGCCAGGCTCCGTACCGAATCCCCGAAGCAGTTAGGACAGGAATGAAGAAGGAGATCGATGAGATGCTCCAGCTCAGGGTAATTGAGCCCTCCGATAGTCCCTGGGCCTCCCCAGTTGTCTTGGTGCCCAAGAAAGATGGGACCACCCGGTTCTGCGTAGACTATCGGAGGCTCAATGAAAATACCGTGACGGACGCTTACCCTATGCCCAGGGTAGACGAGCTACTCGATCGTATAGCCAGGGGAAATTACCTGACCACTATTGACCTCTGCAAAGGTTACTGGCAGATTCCCCTGGCCCCGGAGGCTATCCCCAAGTCGGCATTCGTCACCCCATTCGGCTTATATCAGTTTAGGGTAATGCCGTTTGGGATGAAGAATGCCCCAGCTACATTCCAGCGCTTGGTGGATAGGCTCCTGGATGGCTTCCAGAGTTTTGCTTGCGCCTACCTGGACGACATAGCGATCCACAGTGAGTCCTGGGAGGACCACTTAGCTCATGTGGGAATGGTTCTGGATCAGATCCGGGCTGCTGGCCTGACTCTGAAGCCAGAGAAATGCCACTTTGGGATGGCCGAGGTACAGTACCTGGGTCACCGGGTGGGGTGTGGAAAACAGCGACCAGAGCCGGCCAAAATAGAAGCTGTCGCCAATTGGCCCACCCCCATCACTAAGACTCAGGTCCTAGCCTTCCTGGGCACGGCAGGGTACTATAGACGGTTCGTACCAGACTACAGCACACTTGCCAAACCCCTGACTGACTTGACCAAGAAGAACTTACCTCGACAGGTCCTGTGGTCTCCCCACTGTGAAACGGCTTTCCAGGCTCTCAAAAATGCTCTAATTAACGCTCCTGTCCTGGCGGCCCCAGCCCTTAACAAACGTTTTATCGTCCATACAGATGCTTCCATGTTCGGGCTGGGAGCCGTCCTCAGCCAAGTAGGCGAAGATGGAGGGGAGCATCCAGTTGCCTACATCAGCCGGAAGCTCCTGCCCCGCGAAGTCAGCTATGCAGCGGTCGAAAAGGAGTGTTTGGCTTTGGTGTGGGCATTAAAGAAATTGACTCCCTATTTATATGGTCAGGAGTTCACTCTGGTCACCGACCATAACCCGTTGGTGTGGCTGAACCGGGTCTCTGGAGATAACGGCAGGCTATTACGTTGGAGCTTATCGTTGCAACCCTTCAATTTCACCATTACTTACAGACCTGGGAAACAGAATGGCAACGCCGACGGGTTGTCCAGACAAACCGACCTCAGCCCCGCATAACCAGCGGTCTGGACAGCCTTAGTCTGCCCCGAAAAGGGGTCAGACCGTGTCTGCCAGAGTGTTCCACAGAAAGGGAGCACTGTTACAGAAGCATTAGTTATTTTGTTGTGAAGAGCTTATTTCCCAGCAGCAATGCCTGAACCAGCAAGCCAGCGCCTAAGAAGGGCTCCAAGAAAACCATAACAAGTATCATTTCATAAAGAGTTAACTCTTTTTTTTCAGCTTTTAGAAACTATTGTCTAATCACCTCTGGAGCCAGACTGCTAATTGATAAGATGAACTTGTAAACTTGTTATCTTAAGTACTGTAATCCTATTGTGGCCTGTCAAAGGACAGTGCTCTCTATCTAAATGTGTGATGGGGGATTTTGTGCTTCCCCCCCTCTCCCCCTGGGAGTGCCCTGTGTGCATGTAACCTTAATAAAAAGCAGGCTGGGCATCCCAGTCCTGAGTTCTTGTTTGACCCTCAATCGCAGCGTTGACTCGTTTTTGTGGGCAGAAGGGTATCCTAGCTGTACTGCAGCTAAGGGAGATTATTCTATATTTGCGAGACTCATATAGAATACTATGGAAAGCAGCTTCTCCCCTCTTTAGCAATAGGGATCCAGGCTACTAAGCGGTCCATCTCTCAGCGAGACTAAGGGTAACCGTAACAAGAACCAACATTTTCAATCATCCTCTGTCCCAAAACCAAGAAAAAAACATTCCAGCTTTTATCCCACTAACTATAGGGGACCGCTTATCAATGCATTCCAGAAAGCAGTGCAAAAAGACATTTTGGCACTAGAGGAAAAAGTGGGGACCAGTACTGCCTCCTTAAATCTGACTAAAAAAGAGCGAAAGGCTGTTAAATCTTTACAAGATAATAAAAATATAGTAATTCGCAATTCAGATAAAGGAGGCAGTATTGTTATTATGAACAAAACTACTTATTTTGATGAGGCATGTAGACAACTATAAGATGATAGGACGTATCAAAAACTTCAAAGAGATCCTACTTTGCCCTTTAAACGAGAATTGGAAAAACTTATTAAGGATGGCATATTGTTGGGTATCTTTGAAGAAAGTGATCCTGTATGTCCCATATTTCACCATGTGCCAAAGATTCATAAGGATGTGAGGTGTCCTCCGGGTAGACCGATTGTGGCTGGAATTGGCTCATTATTTGAACCCATAGCTGAATGGGTAGATTCTATCTTACAACCTATTGCCACATCACAGTTGAGCTACCTACAGGACACCTCGCATCTTATTCTGACATTGGAAAATATTCAGTGGCACCCTAATTTTTCTTGGGGTGTTGTAGATATCACCTCTCTTTATACCTCCATCCCACAGGGTCAGGGTATTACAGCTGTCAAATATTTTATGCAGAGGGATTCCCTTTATACACAGGAGAAGGTGGATTATATTTGTGAGATATTAAAATTCTTGTTGTCTCACAACTATTTTCTATTTGATAATGAGTTTTACATACAGACATGCGGCACGGCGATGGGGGCAAAATTTGCCCCCTCGTTTGCCAATATTTACGTGGCATGGTGGGAGCAACTTTATCTTTATTCACCAAATAACATTTGGAGTGATAAAATTGAATTGTATACACGCTATATTGATGATTTGCTTTTTATTTTTAAGATCCCTTTAGATGATAGTAGTTTTAGAGAGTTCATTTGTTTTTGTGACAATAATGAATTAAATTTAAAATTCACAGGGGAACATAATCTAAAAGAAGTCAACTATCTAGATTTAAGTATACAAATTAATAATAATATCATCACTACCAAAAAATATAGGAAGCCAACAGCGGGCAATACTATTCTGCACGCCAAGTCACAACATCCGCCACATTTAATACATTCAATTCCAAAGTCACAGTTCCTAGACGGAACACACAGTCTAATGAAATTTATGAAAAACAATCTATTGAATTGAGGGACAGATTGGCCCAAAGAGGGTACAAATTAAAAAATTTGGAAGATGTGAGAAACACTGTAAGATATCATGATGATACCAATGTAGTCAAAAAGAATGATAAACAATCAAAATTTGATTATGCTATAGTGTTTTCCACACCTTTCAGTCAGCAGTATGATCAGATAATTAACCCCTTAACGACCAAGGACGTACGCCACACGTCCTCAAAAAAAATACAGTTAATGACCGAGGACGTGTGGCGTACGTCCTTGGTCTGGAAAGCAGCTGGAAGCGATCCTGCTTGCTTCCAGCTGCTTTCCGGTTATTGCAGTGATGCCTCAATATGGAGGCATCCTGCAATAACCCCCCTTGGCCATCCGATGCAGAGAGAGCCACTCTGTGGCCCTCTCTGCACCGGACATCGATGGCCGGTATCGTTGGTGGGTGGGAGCTTACGTGGGAGGCGGGTGGGCGGCCATCGATGCTCTGTATGGAGTGGAGGGGGGCGGGACATTTTTTGCAAAACTGGGTACTTGCAGACAGCTGCCAGTACACAAGATGGCGCCCATTAAGGCAGAGGGGAAGGGTTAGAGAGCTGTTAGGTGGGGGATCAGTGAGGTTGGGGTCTAAGGGGGCATCATACACATCAGCATATGTAAATATGCTTTTTTTTTTTAAAAAAAGGGCCAAATACCTTTTATTTTAGTACTGGCAGAGATTCTGCCAGTACTTAAGATGGCGGGGACAATTGTGGGGTGGGGGAGGGAAGAGAGCTGTTTGGGAGGAATCTGGGGGTCTGATGTTTCAGGTGGGAGGCTGAGCTCTACACTAAAGCTAAAATTAACCCTGCAAGCTCCCTACAAGCTACATAATTAACCCCTTCACTGCTAGCCATAATACACGTGTGATGCGCAGCGGCATTTAGAGGCCTTCTAATTACCAAAAAGCAATGCCAAAGCCATATATGTCTGCTATTTCTGAACAAAGGGGATCCCAGAGAAGCATTTACAACCATTTGTGCCATAATTGCACAAGCGGTTTGTAAATAATTTCAGTGAGAAACCTAAAATTGAGAAAAATTTAACTTTTTTTTTAATTTGATCGCATTTGGCAGTGAAATGGTGGCATAAAATATACCAAAATTGGCCTAGATCAATACTTGGGGTTGTCTACTACACTACACTAAAGCTAAAACTATCCCAAAAAGCTCCCTACATGCTCCCTAATTATCCCCTTCAGTGCTGGGCATAATACACGTGTGGTGCGCAGTGGCATTTATCGGCCTTCTAATTACCAAAAAGCAACGCCAAAGTCATATATGTCTGCTATTTCTGAACAAAGGGGATCCCAGATAAGAATTTACAACAATTTATGCCATAATTGCACAAGCTGTTTGTAAATAATTTAAGTTAGAAACCAAAAGTTTGTGAAAAAATTTGTGAAAAGTGAACGATTTTTTGTATTTGATTGCATTTGGCGGTGAAATGGTGGCATGAAATATACCAAAATGGGCCTAGATCAATACTTTGGGTTGTCTACTAAAAAAAAATATATACATGTCAATGGATATTCAGAGATTCCTGAAAGATATCAGTGTTCTAATGTAACTAGCGCTAATTTTGAAAAGAAATGGTTTGGAAATAGCAAAGTGCTACTTGTATTTATGGCCCTATAAGTTACAAAAAAAGCAAAGAACGTGTAAACATTGGGTATTTCTAAATTCAGGACAAAATTTAGAAACTATTTAGCATGGGTGTTTTTTGTGGTTGTAGATGTGTAACAGATTTTGGGGGTCAAAGTTAGAAAAAGTGTGTTTTTTTCCATTTTTTCCTCATATTTTATAATTTTTTTTATAGTAAATTATAAGATATGATGAAAATAATGGTATCTTTAGAAAGTCCATTTAATGGCGAGAAAAACGGTATATAATATGTGTGGGTACAGTAAATGAGTAAGAGGAAAATTACAGCTAAACACAAACACCTCAAAAATGTAAAAATAGCCTTGGTCCCAAACGGACAGAAAATGAAAAAGTGCTGTGGTCATTAAGGGGTTAATATCATAAAAGAACATCTAGATCTATTGAAAGCTGATGATATCTTACAACCATTTATTAAAAATTGCAAATTTGTATCACGAAAATCCAAGACTTTAGCACAAATGTTATCTCCAAGCTTGGTTAAATCAGATACAGCACATTCCCATCATGCAGGTACATGGCTAAACAAAAAAGGAAATTTTAAATGTGGAACAAGAAATTGTTTAGCCTGTCCTAACATTTTACAGGATGATCATTTCTTGTGCAGAGTAAACAAAATAACTTATCCAATTGACTTCTATGCCAATTGTGGTTTTAAATTTGTTGTGTACCTACTGACCTGCAATCTTTGTTTTTTGCAGTATGTTGGTAAAACAACACGAACTGCAAGAACACGATATAATGAGAATGTCAGAGATATTAAAAATTACAGTAAGGATTCTGCAGTAGCAGACCATTTCAATAATTTTCATTTCACAAATTCAGCAAATCTCTCCTTTCAGATTATAGACATAGCTAGAATACCCCCAAGGGGTGGAAATAGAGATAAAATATTGGAGAAAAAGGAACTCTACTGGATCCTAAAATTGTGTACACGCTCACCACATGGAATGAATCGTGAATGCGATATAAATTATTTTATAGATAACTGAGTTTTTTGTAGACCACATATGGCCAGCGTATATTGAATCACTATTTACATTACTCATATACTCTTTATCATATTGAATTTAGTGCAGTCTTTCTTTCTTTCTTTTTCCCTCCTTGGTATCTGCATTTTGCAAATATATTTACACACAATTTTTATTGTCTATTATGCCAATAGGTTTCTATATATTGTTTTTGTGTTTAAGCATCATGAAGGGGCCTAGTTATCAAGCCGTCAACCTCAAATACGCTGCGTATTCCGCAGCGTATTTGTGGCGAGGCTGATACGCCTTAGTTATCAAAGGCTCGAGACCGGCAAAAGTAGAATTTTGTGACGTAAGCTTCGATCCGCCGGACTCAGTCCGACACAGATCGATTCTTACGTCACTCCAGATGTTCCGCACACAAGTGCGGCACATTCTCACTACTTTTGCTAGCTATCAAAAAACTAGCAGGTACGCTCGGCACTTTTACGGCCCAGCGTACCTGGTTTTCAAAGCGCCAGCCTGGAGGCGGCGGATCCCATAGGAATCAATGGGAGTCTGACCATAGCGAAAGTACAAGTTCGCTGCTGACAGACATCCCATTGATTTCTATGGGAGCTGTCTACACCTAACACCCTAACATGTACCCCGAGTCTAAACACCACTAATCTGACCCCCCCTACACCGCCGCAACTAAATAAAGTTATTACCCCCTAAACCGCCGCTCCCGGAGCCCACCGCAAGCTACTCTATACATATTAACCCCTAAACCGCCGCTCCCGGAGCCCACCGCAACTATAATAAATGTATTAACCCCTAAACCGCCGCTCCCTGAACCCGCCGCAACCTATATTAAATGTATTAACCCCTATCCTGCCCCCCCTACACCGTCGCCACCTATAATACATTTATTAACCCCTAATCTGCCCCCCCTACACCGTCGCCACCTATAATAAATTTATTAACCCCTATCCTGCCCCCCACTACGCCGCCGCCACTGTAATAAAATTATTAACCCCTAAACCTAACCCTAACGCCCCCTAACTTAAATATTAATTAAATAAATCTAAATAAATTAACTCTTATTAACTAAATGAATCCTATTTAAAACTAAATACTTACCTTTAAAATAAACCCTAATATAGCTACAATATAAATAATAATTATATTCTAGCTATCTGGATGATGACTTCATCGGATGGAAGATTTCTTCAGCGCCGCTTGGAGGATTAACTTCTTCCGCTCCGGATGTCCTCTTCAGTTCCATCGGTGGCTCGGCTGAGTGAAGACGACTCAAGGTAGGATGATCTTCAGGGGATTAGTGTTAGGTTTTTGTAAGGGGGGTTTGGGTTAGATTAGGGGTATGTGGGTGGTGGGTTTTAATGTTGGGGGGGGGTTGTATTTTTCTTTTACAGGCAAAAGAGCTGAACTTTTTGGGGCATGCCCCCACAAATGGCCCTTTTAAGGGCTGGTAAGGTAAAAGAGCTTTGAAATTTATGTAATTTAGAATAGGGTAGGGATTTTTTTTATTTTGGGGGGGTTTGTTATTTTATTAGGGGGCTTAGATTAGGTGTAAGTAGCTTAAAATTGTTGTAATATTTTTAACATGTTTGTAACTTAATTTTTTATTTTTTGTAACTTAGCTTTTTTTATTTTTTGTACTTTAGTTAGTTTATGTAATTGTATTTCATTGTAGTTCTTTGTAGGTAGTTTATTTAGTTAATTTAATGATAGTGTAGTATTAGGTTTAATTGTAACTTAAGTTAGGATTTATTTTCCAGGTAATTTTATATTTCTTTTAGCTAGGTAGTTATTAAATAGTTAATAACTATTTAATAACTATTCTAACTAGCTAAAATAAATACAAAGTTACCTGTAAAATAAATATAAATCCTAAGATAGCTAGAATATAATTATTAATTATATTGTAGCTATCTTAGGGTTTATTTTACAGGTAAGTATTTAGTTTAAATAGGAATAATTTATTAAAGTATAGTGTAGTGTTAGGTGTAATTGTAACTTAGGTTAGGATTTATTTCACATGTACATTTCTCTTTATTTTAGCTAGGTAAGCTATTAAATAGTTAATAACTATTTAATAGTTATTGTACATGGTTAAAATAAATTGAAAGGTACCTGTAAAATAAAAATAAATCCTAAGATAGCTAGAATATAATTATTATTTATATTGTAGCTATATTAGGGTTTATTTTAAAGGTAAGTATTTAGTTTTAAATAGGATTCATTTAGTTAATAAGAGTTAATTTATTTAGATTTATTTAATTAATATTTAAGTTAGGGGGGGCGTTATGGTTAGGGTTAGACTTAGGTTTAGGGGTTAATCATTTTATTACAGTGGCGGCGGCGTAGTGGGGGGCAGGATAGGGGTTAATAAATTTATTATAGGTTGCGGCGGGTTCATGGAGCGGCGGTTTAGGGGTTAAACTATTTATTTAGTTGCGGAGAGGTGCGGGATCAGCAGGATAGGGGTTAATAATTTTATAATAGAGGGCGACGGTATAGGGGGGGCAGGATAGGGGTTACTAGGTATAATGTAGGTGGCAGCGGTGTTGCGGCAGGGTCTAGGAGTGGCGGTTTAGGGGTTAGTAACTTTATTGAGTTGCGGGGGGCTCCGGGGGCGCCGGTATAGGGGGTAGAACAGTGCAGTTTAGTGTGAGTGCTTAGTGACAGGCTAGCAATAAAGCTGGGAAAAAGCCGAAGGGCAGCGAGATCGGATGAGTGATAACTGTCACAGTCCGCTGCTCATCGCCCCGCGGCTTTTTGACAGCTTTATTTGATAACTTAGGCGTATTTTTTCAGGTCCGCGGCGGCGAAGGTAGGCGAGCTTAGGCGGACGTATTGGGCCGGCGAAGCCAGAAAAGTAGACGGCTTGATAACTAGCCCCCTATGTGTTAATCTAAGTATACTACTATTTTATAATATGGCAAATTTGTCTCAGTGTTACACCAGGTTGTTGTTGTTTTTACTCTTCGTTCATTTCCCTTTAAGGGCATGAGGTGGTTAATTTTGGCTGCTTCCTGCCCTATAAAGGGTTGGAGTTCAGACACTGACTTTAGTCTATGAGTAAGCACCCCTGGTGGTGCGAAACATGTTAGACCTTTTGTCCACCTATGCCTGTCTGCATGTATTTACCACTTTTTTTATGAAGTACCAATAAAGCACTTTTTGTTTTCAACTTTAACGGTCTTGAAGTTGTGCCTGCCTAACTTTCTACTTTTATTACATGGTTTATACCTGGGCAATTTAGCATTTACTACTCACCTATTTTAATTGATTTTAATATGCACTGTGTGAGTGTGAATGTTTTTCACCACATTTATTTTATTATCATACATTAAAAGTTGCGTTTTATTATCCATTGGCTCAATCTCAGCCATTCAAGCTACATATTGTATCATCATAATTTAGTAAGTTTTGTGTGCTCTGATTATATCAATTTTCTCTGAACCTTTGTTAATGTTTATCTAAGGATATAGAGCGCCCCCCAGTATATTAATTGTTATAGGGATTGATTCTCTTTACTCAGGACTTATATATATATTTTTCCTGTGTTGATATACTACATAATTCTGTTGGGGATCTATTGTTATTTAGATTGTATTCTCTCCTCTTTAACTATACAATCATCTGGGAAGGCGACCTGAAATTACTTACGCCTAGATTACGAGTTTTGCATTAGAAGCTGGGCGGTGCTAACAAACAGTTTATGCTCACCGCTCACTTAGAGACAGCGTGGTATTACGGGTTTTTAGAAACCCTGCGTTAACCGCAAAAAAGTGAGCGAAGAGCAAAATTTTGCTCCACATCTCACCTCAATACCAGTGCTTCTTACGTTAGCGGTAAGCTGGCTAAACGTGCTCGTGCACGATTTCCCCATAGGAATCAATGGGGGAGAGCCGGCTGAAAAAACCCCTAACACCTGCAAAAAAGCAGCGCAAAGTTATGTCTACACCTAACACCCTAACATGAACCCCGAGTCTAAACACCCCTAATCTTACATTTATTAACCCCTAATCTGCTGCCCCGACATCGCCGACACCTACATTATATTACTAACCCTTAATCTGCCGCTCTGGACACCGCCGCCACCTACATTATACTTATGAACCCCTAATCTGCTGCCCCCAACATCGTCGAACCCTACATTATATTTATTAACCCCTAATTTGCCACCCCCAATGTCGCCGCAACCTAACTACATTTATTAACCCCTAATCTGCCGCCCACAATGTCGCCACCACTATACTAAAGTTATTAACCCCTAAACCTAAGTCTAACCCTAACCCCCCCTAACTTAAATATAATTTAAATAAATCTAAATAAATTTACTACAATTAACTAAATAATTCCTATTTAAAACTAAATACTTACCTATAAAATAAACCCTAAGCTAGCTACAATATAACTAATAGTTACATTGTATCTAGTTTAGGGTTTATTTTTATTTTACAGGCAACTTTGTATTTATTTTAACTAGGTACAATAGTTATTAAATAGTTATTAACTATTTAATAACTACCTAGCTAAAATAAATACAAAAGTACCTGTAAAATAAAACCTAAATTACAATTACACCTAACACTACACTATAATTAAATTAATTACCTAAATTAAATACAATTAATTACAATTAAATAAAATTATCTAAAGTACAAAAAACAAACACTAAATTACAGAAAATAATGAGCAAATTACAAGATTTGTAAACTAATTACACCTAATCTAATCCCTCTAACAAAATAAAAAAGCCCCCCCAAAATAAAAAAGCCCTACCCTACACTAAATTACAAATAGCCCTTAAAAGGGCCTTTTGCGGGGCATTGCCCCAAAGTAATCAGCTCTTTTACCTGTAAAAAAAGTACAAATCCCCCCCAACATTAAAACCCACCACCCACACAACCAACCCTACTCTAAAACCCACCCAATCCCCCCTTTAAAAAACCTAACACTAACCCCCTGAAGATCACCCTACAGGGAGACGTCTTCACCCAACAGAGCAGAAGTGGTCCTCCAAACGGGCAGAAGTCTTCATCCAGACGGCATCTTCTATCTTCATCCATCCGGCGCGGAGCGGGTCCATCTTCAAGACATCCGATGCGGAGCATTCACTTCTTTCCACGGCCGACGACTGAATGAAGGTTCCTTTAAATGACGTTATCCAATAGGATTTTTTCTACCTTAATTCCGATTGGCTGATAGAATTCTATCAGCCAATCGGAATTGAAGGGACACCATCTTGGATGATGTCATTTAAAGGAACCTTCATTCAGTCGTCAGCCGTGGAAAGAAGAGGATGCTCCGCGTCGGATGTCTTGAAGATGGACCCGCTCCGGGCCGGATGGATGTAGATAGAAGATTCCATCTGGATGAAGACTTCTGCCCGTCTGGAGGACCACTTCTGCCCGGTTGGATGAAGACTTCTCCCAGCTTCGTTGAGGACTTCGGCCCGGTTGGGTGAAGACGTCTCCCGGTAAGGTGATCTTCAGGGGGTTAGTGTTAGTTTTTTTTAAGGGGGGATTGGGTGGGTTTTAGAGTAGGGTTGGTTGTGTGGGTGGTGGGTTTTAATGTTGGGGGGGTATTTGTACTTTTTTTTACAGGTAAAAGAGCTGATTACTTTGGGACAATGCCCCGCAAAAGGATCTTAGTGTAGGGTAGGGCTTTTTTTTATTTTGGGGGGCTTTTTTATTTTGTTAGGGGGATTAGAGTAGGTGCAATTAGTTTAAAAATCTTGTAATTTCTTTATTATTTTCTGTAACTTAGTGTGTTTTTTTTTCCGTACTTTAGATAATTTTATTTAATTGTAATTAATTGTATTTAATTTAGTTAATTTATTTAATTATAGTGTAGTGTTAGGTGTTAGTGTAACTTAGGTTAGGTTTTATTTTACAGGTAAATTTGTCTTTATTTTAACTAGGTAGTTATTAAATAGTTAATAACTATTTAATAACTATTCTACCTAGTTAAAATAAATACAAAGTTGCCTGTAAAATAAAAATAAACCCTAAGCTAGATACAATGTAACTATTAGTTATATTGTAGCTAGCTTATGGTTTATTTTACAGGTAAGTATTTAGTTTTAAATAGGAATTATTTAGTTAATTGTAGTAATTTTATTTAGATTTATTGTAATTATATTTAAGTTAGGGGGGGTTAGGGTTAGACTTAGGTTTAGGGGTTAATACATTTAATACAGTGGCGGCGACGTTGGGGGCGGCAGATTAGGGAGTTAATAAATGTATGTAGGTGGCGGCGATGTTAGGGATGGCAGATTAGGGGTTAATAATATTTAACTAGTGTTTGCAATGCGGGAGTGCGGCAGTTTAGGGGTTAATATATTTATTATAGTGGTGGCGATGTCCGGTTCAGCAGATTAGGTGTTAAAATATTTATTTTAGTGTTTGCGAAGTGGGGGGGCTCTGTTTAGGGGTTAATAGGTAGTTTAAGGGTGTTAGTGTACTTTTTAGCACTTTAGTTAAGAGTTTTATGCTACGGCGTTGTAGTGTAAAACTCTTAACTACTGACTTTAAAATGCAGTACCAGGCTTGGTCAGACTCGTAATACCGGCGCTATGCAAGTCCCATTGAAAATATAGGATATGCAATTGACGTAAGTGGATTTGCGGTATTTCCGAGTCTGGCCAAAAAGTGAGCGGTACACCTGTACCTGCAAGACTCGTAATACCAGCAGGCGTTAAAAAGCAGCGTTAGGACCTCTTAACGCTGCTTTTTAACCCTAACGCACAAATTGTAATCTAGGCCTCAATCTTTTTTTGTAAGTTCTAAACAGCAATGATTATGGCCTCAACTTTACATCAGAAACAAATAGTCATAAGATACACTTTTTAGATACTGAAGTATATTTAGAAGGTGAAGACCTTAAAACCAAAACTTTAAAAAAAAAAACACACACACGTGAATAATTACATCTATTCTGATAGCTGCCATCTAAACATTTGGAAGGAAAATATACCCAAAGAACAATTTTTGAGATTAAGAAGAAACCACAGAATTTACTGAATTCAATGCCCAATCGATTCTTCTAAAAGAGAGATTCAGAGAAAGGGGATACGAGACTACTAAAATAGATAAAACTATACAAATGGTACAGTCTATGAAAAGAGAGGACTTGTTGACCAACAAAAAACTGTTGGTATATACTAGGTTTACAATATAATTTATTATTATATCAGTAGTAATCTCCAGTAAAATGTTGGAGAATTTATTTTAGAAGTTGCCAACCAATAAAATGTATATACTTAACAATATATTTATTAACATCAATATTTATTCCCTAATTCTAAATTAGTTACCTTTATAGACACCTTTAATTATATTTATATAGAAACTAGATTATGAACCAATTATATGTCTATTAGACTTGTGTGCAGCGGAAAAATGTGTTTCGGTTCATTTCGGATCGATTCTGATGTTTTCAAATTTAGTTTTCGGATCGATTCAAATTCGGATACATTTGAATGCATTTTTTTCGGATTCATTCAGATTTTAATAAATTAGGATGTATTCGGTCCGGATTCGATTAGTAAATTTTGGAAGTTTGGTATGTGTTAGGTGGGATGTGCTGTGTATTAGACTAGTATTATGTACTGTATATTAGGTGTAACCTATAGCAGAGTGATATAACCTAATATACTGTACAATATTAGTGTAATTGTGATTAGTCCATGGCCATCCGAATGTAACGAATAAATCCAAACTAATTCAGATTTATTCGTTAGTTTCGGTGCTACGGTAATTCTGAAATTCGAATTGATTCAAAGCTCCAAATTTGACAAATTTGTCCGAATTTCGATTCAGAACGAAACGAAACACACGTCTAATGTCTATTAAAATTTTCTATACAAAACAGATTATAAAATGCACCTCTAAAAATTAACCTTACTCACAATGAATCACTTGTTAAAATATCACAATGAAAATACCAGAATTTGGACCGCTATTTTAACAGTGCTTAGTTAAACAATATAACAAGATATTGCACACAAATCTTATTAAATCTCAATAGATTTAAGATAACTTCCAGACAAGTATAATTAAACTATTTAGCCCACAAATGGTTCTATATAACCTCAATTAAAACACCAGAAATTATATATATTATTATGCAACAGCCAATTGATATGCCAATATGTCGGGCCTGGAATAACCTCTTATTCAGCCACAATAAAATAAATTCTAAAATATATATAGCAATAACTGTAATTAACATATTAAAATACAAAATTATTTCTAAACATTAATATTTAAATACAAGTATACTTTACCAAATAACCAGTATGAGAATTCAGCTTCTGGGGTTTCTTGTAGGTCATATAAGAAGGTTGTATCCACTATTCGCAAGGGTACAGGCCTCAATTTATTATCTTTCTTGTCCAAAGAAAGTGTCCCAAAATTGCAGAGAGGTACTTACCACAAATCTGTGTGTTTCTCTCTCAGTCAAAAGTTATGCTGCTTGTTTGAGTCTGTCCTTTTGTCTAATGTGTGTGGGTTCTTATTCAAGATAAACCACTCCCTCTTTTCTTTAATCATTCCCACAAGAATTTGATAGGCCTTCTCCGAAGCTTGTCTACCATTGGCCCTAACAAAACTGTCTTTCCATTGGCCATACAAAGCTGAACATCTCATGGGCTTACTGGGAATGTATGGGTTTTAACAGTCAACCTGTTTGGCTGTAATTCTCACATAAACCACCAGGGCAGCAGACAACTAGAAATGTACTTTCATTATCAATACTGTTAACAGTTTAATATCTAACTTTTAAAGTGTTTATTAAATACACTTTAATTTCCAGTATCAGCAAATAATATGTCCAATATGTGTGGGGTCATATAATACTATTTAACCTGAGTATTTTCATACTAAACATGAGTATATTACTTATAGTATTTTAAAAATGTATTTAAAAGTCATATTTTCTATGAAAGGATTTAGAAGGATTATAATACTGTTAACATGGATCTAATTAATCTTTTCTCAGTTATTATAAATATTTAGCACATAACTATATGATATGACTCAGGGCACACCATACAGGCAATCCTGCATCAGCATCTATTAGCCCCATCTGGAGCCTAATCTGTCCCTCAGATGTCTGGAAGATAGAAAAACAAAAATATGTTATTTATGGTATATATATTTTAAAATAAGGCAATACAGTTGTTCATTTAATTTGTTACAAAACTGAAATGCATTTTTCAGATCCATGGATATATATATATATATATATATATATATATATATATTTACAGTATCTCACAAAAGTGAGTACACCCCTCACATTTTTGTAAATATTTTATTATATCTTTTCATGTGACAACATTGCAGAAATGACACTTTGCTACAATGTAATGTAGTGAGTGTACAGCCTGTATAACAGTGTAAATTTTCTGCCCCCTCAAAATAACTCAACACACAGCCATTAATGTCTAAACCATTGGCAACAAAAGTGAGTACAAATGAGTGCTGGAAATGTCAAAATATGGCCCAAAGTGTCAATATTTTGTATGGCCACCATTATTTTCCAGCACTGCCTTAACCCTCTTGGGCATGGAGTTCACCAGAGCTTCACAGGTTGCCACTGGAGTCCTCTTCCATTCCTCCATGACAACATCATGGAGCTGGTGGACGTTAGTCCACCACCTTCCATTTAATGATGCCCCACAGATGCTCAATAGGGTTTAGGTCTGGAGACATGCTTGGCCAGTCCAACACCTTTGCCCTCAGCTTCTTTAGCAAGGCAGTGGTCATCCTGGAGGTGTGTTTGGGGTTGTTATCATGTTGGAATACTGCCCTGCGGCCCAGTCTCTGAAGCTCTGCTTCAGTATGTCATAGTACATGTTGGCATTCATGGTTCCCTCAATGAACTGTAGCTCCCCAGTGCTGGCAGCACTCATGCATGCCCAGACAATGACACTCCCACCACCATGCTTGACTGTAGAGACACACTTGTCTTTGTACTCCTCACCTGGTTGCCGCCACACACACTTGACACCGTCTGAACCAAATAAGTTTATTTTGGTCTCATCGGACCACAGGACATGGTTCCAGTAATCCATGTCCTTAGTCTGCTTGTCTTCAGCAAACTGTTTGTGGGCTTTCTTGTGCATCATCTTTAGAAGAGGCTTCCTTCTGGGACGACAGCCATGCAGACCAATTTTATGCAGTGTGCAGCGTATGGTCTGAGTACTGACAAGCTGACTCTCCACCCCTTCAACCTCTACAGCAATGCTGGCAGCACTCATATGTCTATTTCCCAAAGACAACCTCTGGATATGATGCTGAGCATGTGCAATCAACTTCTTTGGTCGACCATGGCGAGGCCTGTTCTTTATGGAATCTGTCCTGAGAAACCGCTGTATGGTCTTGCCCACCATGCTGCAGCTCAGTTTCAGGGTCTTGGCAATCTTCTTATAGCCTAGGCCATCTTTATGTAGAGCAACAATTCTTTTTTCAGATCGTCAGAGAGTTCTTTGCCAAGAAGTGCCATGTTGAACTTCCAGTGACCAGTATGAGAGAGTGTGAGAGCAATAACACCAAATTTAACACACCTGCTCCTCATTCATACCTGAGACCTTGTTACACTAATGAGTCGCATGACACCGGGCCCAATTTGGACATTTCCACCTAGGGGTGTACTCACTTTTGTTGCCAATGGTTTAAACATTAATGGCTGTGTGTTGAGTTATTTTGAGGGGACAGCAAATTTACACTGTTATACAGGCTGTACACTCACTACTTTACATTGTAGCAAAGTGTTATTTCTTCAGTGTTGTCACATGAAAAGATATAATAAAATATTTACAAAAATGTGAGGGGTGTACTCACTTTTGTGAGATACTGTATTTATACAGTTCATATAGATGAATTTCTAACTTCTCTTTTTAAAACCAAGATTTAAATTCATTTTTATGCTTTCAGCACTCACAGGGTTAAAGATGTTTCTCTGTTTTCTCCTGCTATTTTCCATTGAGATGTACATCTGAGCTTCATGTATTTGAACTTAGTATGGGACAATTTAACACCTAGATGATAAGCGCTACATCCTCTGAGATTCAGCTACCTTCAAAGATCACTTCAGACTGAGCGACTGCTGTTTACAGGGGGTCTGTAACTTTATTACACATCTTGGGCAGGAAATCCATATATGGGCATTCAAACTTGAGAGTGTCATTCTAAGATTACTTTGAAAGCAACTCCTTTGATGAATAGGGACAAAGATTTGCAATGTGTCCTTGAAAAAAGAGAAAGGGGGGTTGTGTTACAAACAGCTTAACAAATAAATTATTTGGTGTAGATAAATAAATAAATAAATAAATAAATATATATATATATATATATATATATATATATATATATTTAAGCAAAAATATAGATGTGTGGTGGTGCACAAATAACTCAACTTTCCATTGCTTTAAGACTGTGCTAGCTGTCCCAATAAATATATAAATGCAACTTGAAAAGAGAGGATTGAACATATATCTAAGTCAATCAAAGCGGGACACTGGCTGCACTAAAAGTCTATCAAAAGCCTTTATTATAAAAAAACTCAAACAGTTTTAACAGGCCGTCTACCCTCAACCCTATTCCTAAAACCGTGCAACTATACCCTAATAAATTACATAAACATTAGAACAAGCCGGCCGGCAGACAAGCCAAATTGCAACAGTAACTAATTATTACAGCTGTGATGTTGTGCAACCATGAAAATATGAACTATGTATCAATATCGATTTCCAAAAGGTCCATTTAAATTTACATGGGGCCCCAAGAATTGCAATTATACTGCTTGTTATGGATTGATAAAAGTCCAGGCACTTAGTGTTGAGAACACGCTCTGGTAAGTTCAATTCCTCCAGGTATCAATGCAATATGGTAACACCTTTCTGCTGTGCTTGTTATACTGTGCATATAACTGGCTCCATCGGCAACTGAATCATTAGGATAAACAACGCACAATGTACTATGGCAGGACAGACCAGGCCGTCCACCGCAAGACTATCCAGCCTTATACAGGAATAATATCAGCTGTACCTGCTTTCCAGTTGGATCAACCTAAACAGTTCTTAGTTTACTTTCGGCTTCTTCACTTGCTCACCGCCATGTACGCTTCAGCGTTGTTGTTCGATTTCAAATTCCGCTGGCTCGTTCACAGCTGTTCACCTCCTGTGCATGCTCAATCATGACGCGTTTCTCCCCACATAGGGCTGAGTGTCGGGGCCTCATCAGATGTATTGGTTGAGGGGTGTGTATCTGCTTTTATACTCTCATTAGCTCAAAAGGTCCACCCCTTAAACAGCACTCGCTTACTTGACAGCTGGTTTTAAACAACTATTATTTACTACGGTTTAAAAGTTTCACAGTGTCGGAACTGAGCATTACTATATACACTTATTTTTAATTACCACATCATGGCTTTCGTATGCATAGAAATATATTGCAGTTCCACATTAGAAAATTAGCTTTAGAAACATTGTTTGTTGTTTGAATTTAGCACATTTAGATATGTAATCTGGTTAGGGACATGCTTTTTTGCAGACCCGACCACATTAATCTAGACTTTCCTCTAGGAAACCTGAATCTTTAACCCTTTTGATAACCACAGTAGTAGATTTATTACACATCTTATGTCACATAAATATTCAAGTTTACCATCATGTCAACATATATCTTATCAATATGCATTTAGAAGTTTTTTGTAAAGTGTTTACTGGATCTACGTTCTGAAAGCACATTTAATTCTCAAATTAATCAAAGGGGCTTGCATCATTGCTTTTTTCACAATAAGACTAAAGGGTGTTTTCACCTCTTATATCGCTTATGGATATTAAAACATCTTATCTATATGACAGTATGTTCCTATATGCTTAAAGTAACATACATTTAAAGGGATTTTTTTTTTTTTTTCCGTTACGATTTGGTGGTTACAGAAAACATGCATACTCTATCTTTTCATTTAGGCCCATTGGGCTTAGTGTGTTTAATCTGAAGATCCACCTTCATTCATGTTGCAAAATAATTCTATCAAGATGACCTCCTCGTTTATTTTGTTTTAAGCACTCAATGCCCATAATTTGCAATTTATTATGATCTGAGCTGTGAAAAGTCTTAAAATGTCTTGCAACTGGGCTGTCCATGTCCTCATTTTTAATGTCATCTCTATGTTCTCGTATTCTGCTTTTCAGCTCTCTGGTGGTCTTTCCTACATAGAACTTGGGGCATGGACAGTTCAGTAGATATATGACATTTTTGGAAGTACATGAGATTCTTTCCCTCACATAATATGCCTTGCTTCCTGTTTGGGTACTAAAAGTATTAGATCTCTTCATGTATGTGCAATAGACGCAATGCCCACACGGAGCGCTACCTCCTCTGTGTTGTCTGTCTGTTAACCAGTTTTTAGGTTCCTCCTTTTTAAATTCACTATGAACCAACATGTCTTTGATACTGGGAGCTCTCCTGGCCGTCAGTAACGGGTACTCCGATATGCACCCTTGGAGTGACATATCATTAGATAATATATGCCAGTGGCTATTGAGAATGTGTTTCAGTTTATTCCAGTGTGAGTTATACTTTGTAATTAATCTCACCTGTGTGTCACTATTGTTCCTTTATTTTGAATAAAGGAGAACACTTCTACATGTCGTCCTAGCTCTCACCCAGGCCTTCCTGATTATATTACGTGAATATCCTCTAGATAAAAATCTGTCAGCCATTATTTGTGCTTGTTCTTCAAACACCTTTGGTGAAGAGCAACATCTCTTCAGCCTTAGGAATTGGCCTATAGGGACACCTTTCTTTTGGGGCTCAGGGTGATGGCTACTTGCTTCCAATAAACTGTTGGTTGCAGTTTTTTTGCGATAAATGTTTGTGTGAAGTGTATTGTTTTGCTTAGAAATTTCTAAGTCAAGAAAAATGGCACTGTCAGGACTAATATTATATGTGAGAAACAGATTTAAATCATTTTTGTTGAGGATTTTTACAAAATTGTGAACAGACCCTTCATCTCCCTTCCAGAGGATTAGGATGTCGTCCACGAACCTGAGCCAAAGCACAATGTGCTTATCGACCCATTCAGAAAGTTCGTGGAATACATACTTTGTCTCCCAATAGCCTAGGTGCAAACATGCGTATGTCGGGGCGCATGTTGCACCCATGGCTGTTCCTCTCAACTGCCTAAATAGTCTGCCATCAAAAGAAAAAATATTGTTCTTTAGAACAAATTCTAAGAGGCATAGAATCCATTCTGTATTGTCCCTGTACTCATCCCCCCTCAATTCCAAAAAATATCTGGCTGCATTTAAGCCTGCTTGATGAGGGATGGAGGAGTACAGGGACTCTACGTCAAGAGTCACCAATAGCTAGTCCTGTTCAACTGTGATTTTGTCAAGCTTTTTTAAAACGTCACTTGTGTCGCTGATATAAGATGATAGGGATTCGAGGAAAGGTCTCAGGAAATAGTCTACGTATCTACTGATACCTTCGGTGGGTCCACCAATGCCCGAGATGATTGGGCGACCTGGTGGACATTTTAAGTTTTTATGCACCTTGGGTATACAGTAGAACGTTGGTAAAATTGGATAGGGGTTAACCAGTGACTGATGTTCTTTTATATTGATTAGACCTTCGCTTCTTGCCTTATTTAAAAGAAAGATTAGTTCATTACATGACCTGTCATAATCTTGATAGGTTACTTTTTCATATTGTTCTTGTACTGACAGCTGTCTATTTACCTCCTTTACATAGGCATCTTGATCTTGGATGACAATGTTGCCACCCTTATCCGATGGCTTGAACACCAAATCTTTCCTTTTTACAAGATCTTGCAGGGCTTTTCTTTCACTTTTATTTAAATTATCACTGACTACCCCGGTGACACCTATTTTGTTAATATCTGCCTCTACAGATTTTACAAAGGTTTGTATGCTGGGAGAAAGGGACAATTGAGGCATGAACTTTGATTTTGGTTTGAAACCAGTTTTCATTGGATATTCTTTTTGTGCCTGTTCATTGTCCTGGTCTCCCAGCAAAGAAACCAGATCCTCTAAGGCTGACATATCTACTTCCGAAAAATTAGGGTCTTTACTCCCCTTGTGCTTCCACATCTTTTTTAGAAGGATTTTCCTTGCATATAAATTTAAATCTTTAACAAATTCTAATTTATCCAAAGGATTGCTAGGACAGAAAGTTAGACCCTTTTTGAGTAATTCAATATGTGCCAGATTTAATTCACTCGAGGACAAGTTAATAACCATCAATTCATTTGTCACTAGGGTGTCATTTTCATTTAAGTTAGTTATTCGTTCTTTCGATTTCTTGACGTCATCCTGTCTGTCTGGTTGTATCGATATTGTCGGTTTCTCCCACCTCTCCCTCTCTGTCGTGGTCTCCTGTAGGAGTAACCATCTTCCCCTCTTCCGTCGTCCCCCCCTCCTTGTCCTCCTCCTAAAGGGAGTCTAGTTTGCAATGTCTCTTTAATATTCTGTGGTTGTGTATCTAGTTCTACGTCTGAATTGTCTGTGCCTGAATCATAAGATTGGCGTGACAAGTTGTTATTTTTGTAAAAATAAATTTTCCCCATCTTAAAATCATCTTTATCTCTCATCATTTTCCTTCTTTTCCTAAACTTGATTTCACTCTGTAGTTTTTCTAATACTCTCTGCATATCTCTATTTAGTTTCTCAAAGGCTGGGTCTTGTGCATATAAGTTCACCTTTTCATACATCATAGTCGTGTCTGTTTTGCACTGCTCTAAGCGTATCTTATCTTCATCTATCATGAGCTGCATTAATTCTAATGTGCATTTCGTTAGAATGTTATTCCATTTTTCAATGAAATCATTATTAGCTTCCTCCCCTCTTAGACTAATTCCCGGGTCTAGTCAAATTCTAAGGCCCCTTGGGATAAGGTCTTCTTTGACATAGTTTTCTAAACTGACCAATTCCCACTTAACTTTTAGTTCTTTAATTGCCTTTTTCTTGTATTCTTTGAAAGCTGTGAATATATCACTACTTTTCTCATCTATGTTGGTTTCATCTACATTTATGACTGGTTTGAAAGCTTCACTGATATCTGTTTCCCATTTATCATCAGTAATTTTAAAAGCCATGATGTAAATCCTGTAATAATCAGCGGGTGGAGAGATAGACTCCTGATCACTGTTGAGATGTATTTTATTATGTACTGATAAATGGATAGAGGTGCACCCACTACCAGAAACAGTGTATAAATACGACTGTATAAAAATACTTAAGCAAAAATATAGATGTGTGGTGGTGCACAAATAGCTCAACTTTCCATTGCTTTAAGACTGTGCTAGCTGTCCCAATAAATATATAAATGCAACTTGAAAAGAGAGGATTGAACATATATCTAAGTCAATCTAAGCGGGACACTGGCTGCACTAAAAGTCTATCAAAAGCCTTTATTATCAAAAAACTCAAACAGTTTTAACAGGCTGTCTACCCTCCACCCTATTCCTAAAACCGTGCAACTATACCCTAATAAATTACATAAACATTAGAACAAGCCGGCCGGCAGACAAGCCAAATTGCAACAGTAACTAATTATTACAGCTGTGATGTTGTGCAACCATGAAAATATGAACTATGTATCAATATAGATTTCCAAAAGGTCTATTTAAATTTACATGGGGCCCCAAGAATTGCAATTATACTGCTTGTTATGGATTGATAAAAGTCCAGGCACTTAGGCCTAGATTTAGAGTTTGGCGTTAGCCGTGAAAACCAGCGTTAGAGGCTCCTAACGCTGGTTTTAGGCTACCGCCGGTATTTGGAGTCACTCAAAATAGGGTCTAACGTTCACTTTCCAGCCGCGACTTTTCCATACCGCAGATCCCCTTACGTAAATTGCGTATCCTATCTTTTCAATGGGATTTTTCTAACTCCGGTATTTAGAGTCGTTTCTGAAGTGAGCGTTAGACATCTAACGACAAAACTCCAGCCGCAGGAAAAAAGTCAGTAGTTAAGAGCTTTCTGGGCTAACGCCGGTTTCTAAAGCTCTTAACTACTGTACTCTAAAGTACACTAACACCCATAAACTACCTATGTACCCCTAAACCGAGGTCCCCCCACATCGCCGACACTCGAAAAAAATTTTTTAACCCCTAATCTGCCGACCGCCACCTACGTTATCCTTATGTACCCCTAATCTGCTGCCCCTAACACCGCCGACCCCTGTATTATATTTATTAACCCCTAATCTGCCCCCCTCAACGTCGCCTCCACCTGCCTACACTTATTAACCCCTAATCTGCCGACCGCAAAGCGCCGCCACCTACGTTATCCTTATGTACCCCTAATCTGCTGCCCCTAACACCGCCGACCCCTATATTATATTTATTAACCCTTAATCTGCCCATCACAACGTCGCCTCCACCTGCCTACACTTATTAACCCCTAATCTGCCGACCGGACCTGAGCGCTACTATAATAAAGTTATTAACCCCTAATCCGCCTCACTAACCCTATCATAAATAGTATTAACCCCAATTCTGCCCTCCCTAACATCGCCGACACCTAACTTCAATTATTAACCCCTAATCTGCCGACCGAATCTCGCCGCTATTCTAATAAATATATTAACCCCTAAAGCTAAGTCTAACCCTAATACTAACACCCCCCTAAGTTAAATATAATTTAAATCTAACGAAATTAATGAACTCTTATTAAATAAATTATTCCAATTTAAAGCTAAATACTTACCTGTAAAATAAATCCTAATATAGCTACAATATAAATTATAATTATATTATAGCTATTTTAGGATTTATATTTATTTTACAGGTAACTTTGTATTTATTTTAACCAGGTACAATATCTATTAAATAGTTAAGAACTATTTAATAGCTAAAATAGTTAAAATAATTACAAATTTACCTGTAAAAGAAATCCTAACCTAAGTTACAAATAAACCTAACACTAGACTATCAATAAATTAATTAAATAAAATACCTACAATTACCTACAATTAACCTAACACTACACTATCAATAAATTAATTAAATACAATTGCTACAAATAAATACAATTAAATAAACTAGCTAAAGTACAAAAAATAAAAAAGAACTAAGTTACAAAAAATATTTACAAACATAAGAAAAATATTACAACAATTTTAAACTAATTACACCTACTCTAAACCCCCTAATAAAATAACAAAGCCCCCCAAAATAAAAAAATGCCCTACCCTATTCTAAATTACTAAAGTTCAAAGCTCTTTTACCTTACCAGCCCTGAACAGGGCCCTTTGCGGGGCATGCCTCAAGAAATTCAGCTCTTTTGCCTGTAAAAAAAAACATACAATACCCCCCCAACATTACAACCCACCACCCACATACCCCTAATCTAACCCAACCCCCCCTTAAATAAACCTAACACTAAGCCCCTGAAGATCATCCTACCTTGTCTTCACCATACCAGGTTCACCGATCGGTCCAGAAGAGCTCCTCCGATGTCCTGATCCAAGCCCAAGCGGGGGGCTGAAGAGGTCCATGATCCGGCTGAAGTCTTCATCCAAGCGGGCCAGAAGAGGTCTTCCATCCGATTGAAGTCTTCATCCAAGCGGCATCCATCCGGAGCGAAGCGGCAGCATCCTGAAGACCTCCACCGCGGAACATCCATCCTGGCCGACGACTGAACGACGAATGACGGTTCCTTTAAATGACATCATCCAAGATGGCGTCCCTCGAATTCCGATTGGCTGATAGGATTCTATCAGCCAATCGGAATTAAGGTAGGAATATTCTGATTGGCTGATGGAATCAGCCAATCAGAATCAAGTTCAATCCGATTGGCTGATCCGATCAGCCAATCAGATTGAGCTTGCATTCTATTGGCTGTTCCGATCAGCCAATAGAATGCAAGCTCAATCTGATTGGCTGATTGGATTCCGCGGTGGAGGTCTTCAGGATGCAAAAGAGCTGAATTTCTTGGGGCATGCCCCGCAAAGGGCCCTGTTCAGGGCTGGTAAGGTAAAAGAGCTTTGAACTTTAGTAATTTAGAATAGGGTAGGGCATTTTTTTTATTTTGGGGGGCTTTGTTATTTTATTAGGGGGCTTAGAGTAGGTGTAATTAGTTTAAAATTGTTGTAATATTTTTCTTATGTTTGTAAATATTTTTTTATTTTTTGTAACTTAGTTCTTTTTTATTTTTTGTACTTTAGCTAGTTTATTTAATTGTATTTATTTGTAGCAATTGTATTTAATTAATTTATTGATAGTGTAGTGTTAGGTTAATTGTAGGTAATTGTAGGTATTTTATTTAATTAATTTATTGATAGTCTAGTGTTAGGTTTATTTGTAACTTAGGTTAGGATTTCTTTTACAGGTAAATTTGTAATTATTTTAACTATTTTAGCTATTAAATAGTTCTTAACTATTTAATAGCTATTGTACCTGGTTAAAATAAATACAAAGTTACCTGTAAAATAAATATAAATCCTAAAATAGCTATAATATAATTATAATTTATATTGTAGCTATATTAGGATTTATTTTACAGGTAAGTATTTAGCTTTAAATTGGAATAATTTATTTAATAAGAGTTAATTAATTTCGTTAGATTTAAATTATATTTAACTTAGGGGGGTGTTAGTATTAGGGTTAGACTTAGCTTTAGGGGTTAATACATTTATTAGAATAGCGGCGAGATTCGGTCGGCAGATTAGGGGTTAATAATTGAAGTTAGGTGTCGGCGATGTTAGGGAGGGCAGATTAGGGGTTAATACTATTTATTATAGGGTTAGTGAGGCGGATTAGGGGTTAATAACTTTATTATAGTAGCGCTCAGGTCCGGTCGGCAGATTAGGGGTTAATAAGTGTAGGCAGGTGGAGGCGACGTTGTGGGGGGCAGATTAGGGGTTAATAAATATAATATAGGGGTCGGCGGTGTTAGGGGCAGCAGATTAGGGGTACATAGGGATAATGTAAGTAGCGGCGGTTTACGGAGCGGCAGATTAGGGGTTAATAATAATATGCAGGGGTCAGCGATAGCGGGGGCGGCAGATTAGGGGTTAATAAGTGTAAGGTTAGGGGTGTTTAGACTCGGGGTACATGTTAGAGTGTTAAGTGCAGACGTCGGAAGGGTTACCGCATAGCAAACAATGGGGCTGCGTTAGGAGCTGAACACGGCTTTTTTGCAGGTGTTTGGGTTTTTTTCAGCTCAAACAGCCCCATTGTTTCCTATGGGGGAATCGTGCACGAGCACGTTTTTGAGGCTGGCCGCGTCCGTAAGCAACTCTGGTATCGAGAGTTGAAGCTGCGTTAAAAATGCTCTATGCTCCTTTTTTGGAGCCTAACGCAGCCTTTATGTGGACTCTCGATACCAGAGTTATTTTTATGGTGCGGCCAGAAAAAAGCCGGCGTTAGTTTTTCGGGTCGTTACCGACAAAACTCCAAATCTAGGCCTTAGTGTTGAAAACATGCTCTGGTAAGTTCAATTCCTCCATGTATCAATGCAATATGGTAACACCTTTCTGCTGTGCTTGTTATACTGTGCATATAACTGGCTCCATCGGCAACTGAATCATTAGGATAAACAACGCACAATGTACTATGGCAGGACAGACCAGGCCGTCCACCGCAAGACTGTCCAGCCTTATACAGGAATAATATCAGCTGTACCTGCTTTCCAGTTGGATCAACCTAAACAGTTCTTAGTTTACTTTCGGCTTCTTCACTTGCTCACCGCCATGTACGCTTCAGCGTTGTTGTTCGATTTCAAATTCCGCTGGCTCGTTCACAGCTGTTCACCTCCTGTGCATGCTCAATCATGACGCGTTTCTCCCCTCCCACATAGGGCTGAGTGTCGGGGCCTCATCAGATGTATTGGTTGAGGGGTGTGTATCTGCTTTTATACTCTCATTAGCTCAAAAAGTCCACCCCTTAAACAGCACTCGCTTACTTGACAGCTGGTTTTAAACAACTATTATTTACTACGGTTTAAAAGTTGCACAGTGTCGGAACTGATCATTAATATATACACTTATTTTTAATTACCACATCATGGCTTTCGTATGCAAAAAAAAAAAAATCCCTTTAAATGTATGTTACTTTAAGCATATAGGAACATACTGTAAAATAGATAAGATGTTTTAATAGCCATAAGCGATATAAGAGGTGAAAACACCCTTTAGTCTTATTGTGACAAAAGCAATGATGCAAGCCCCTTTGATTAATTTGAGAATTAAATGTGCTTTCAGAACGTAGATCCAGTAAACACTTTACAAAAAACTTCTAAATGCATATTGATAAGATATATGTTGACATGATGGTAAACTTGAATATTTATGTGACATAAGATGTGTAATAAATCTACTACTGTGGTTATCAAAAGAGTTAAAGATTCAGGTTTCCTAGAGGAAAGTCTAGATTAATGTGGTCGGGTCTGCAAAAAAGCATGTCCCTAACCAGATTACATATCTAAATGTGCTAAGTTCAAACAACAAACAATGTTTCTAAAGCTAATTTTCTAATGTGAAACTGCAATAGATTTCTACGCATACGAAAGCCATGATGTGGTAATTAAAAATAAGTGTATATAGTAATGATCAGTTCCGACACTGTGCAACTTTTAAACCGTAGTAAATAATAGTTGTTTAAAACCAGCTGTCAAGTAAGCGAGTGCTGTTTAAGGGGTGGACTTTTTGAGCTAATGAGAGTATAAAAGCAGATACACACCCCTCAACCAATACATCTGATGAGGCCCCGACACTCAGCCCTATGTGGGGAGAAACAAGTCATGATTGAGCATGCACAGGAGGTGAACAGCTGTGAACGAGCCAGCGGAATTTGAAATCGAACAACAACGCTGAAGCGTACATGGCGGTGAGCAAGTGAAGAAGCCGAAAGTAAACTGAGAACTGTTTAGGTTGATCCAACTGGAAAGCAGGTACAGCTGATATTATTCCTGTATAAGGCTGGACAGTCTTGCGGTGGACGGCCTGGTCTGTCCTGCCATAGTACATTGTGCGTTGTTTATCCTAATGATTCAGTTGCCGATGGAGCCAGTTATATGCACAGTATAACAAGCACAGCAGAAAGGTGTTACCATATTGCATTGATACCTGGAGGAATTGAACTTACCAGAGCGTGTTTTCAACACTAAGTGCCTGGACTTTTATCAATCCATAACAAGCAGTATAATTGCAATTCTTGGGGCCCCATGTAATTTTAAATGGACCTTTTGGATATCGATATTGATACATAGTTCATATTTTCATGGTTGCACAACATCACAGCTGTAATAATTAGTTACTGTTGCAATTTGGCTTGTCTGCCGGCCGGCTTGTTCTAATGTTTATGTAATTTATTAGGGTATAGTTGCACGGTTTTAGGAATAGGGTGGAGGATAGACGGCCTGTTAAAACTGTTTGAGTTTTTTGATAATAAAGGCTTTTGATAGACTTTTAGTGCAGCCAGTGTCCCGCTTTGATTGACTTAGATATATGTTCAATCCTCTCTTTTCAAGTTGCATTTATATATATATATATTATTTAATAACACTCACAAATATCCCGACAAAACAAAAGGGGTACTGTAAAGCATATATTTAATGTTTATAAACCTAAATTTTAAATCTATAGAAAAGCAAAGAACCTTAAAAATATCCTAGCCCCTAGTGAATTCAAAAGGAATACCAGTCCAGTGGAATAAATAGATCTAGAGGGTGATAAACGTCAAGGTTTTTTTACTTGTATAAACTGTAAATCTTGCCAACATAGTCGAAAAACAAAATGAGTAAAAAAATGTCCAACACGAATGTAATCTATCTGTTACAATGTTCCTGTTCCCTTCAGTACTTAGGGCAAACCAGCAGACAACTAAAAGATAGGATTAGAGAACATTTATGGCAAATTGAGAAAGGAAAGGCAGAGACTGTTCTACACTGGTGTTAAATTCATATACTTCTATAAGTCTAATAATTAAATTAATGTATTTCTTGATAGTATAACATTAAAAGAAATTTAACATTATAAGAAAGAAAAGTTTAATATTTATTGATTGTATAAACATTTTTTATAAACACTATTCACAATTCAGGGACTGAGTGCAACAGGTAATAGTATGGTGGCCAAGTGGTTAGCATTATGCTTCTTAGAAGATACATCCCACTGTAGCCATAAGTTTGATTCCCGGATAAGACAGAAAGAAAGAAGAAAAACATAATTTATGTAAAAACTTACCCGATAAATTCATTTATTTCATATTGGCAAGAGTCCATGAGCTAGTGACGTATGGGATATACAATACTACCAGTAGGGGCAAAGTTTTCCAAACCTCAAAATTCCTATAAATACACCCCTCACCACACCCACAATTCAGTTTAACGAATAGCCAAGTAGTGGGGTGATAGAAAAAGGAGTAAAAAGCATAAAAAAAGGAACTGGAAATATAATTGTGCTTTATACAAAAAAACATAACCACCATAAAAATGGTGGGCCAATATGAAAGAAATGAATTCATCAGGTAAGTTCTTACATAAATGATGTTTTCTTTCATGTAATTGTCAAGAGTCAAGGAGCTAGTGATGTATGGGATAGTAATATCCAAGATGTGGTACTCCACAGAAGAGTCAATAGAGAGGGAGGGATAAAAATAAAAACTTTCCGCTGAAAAAATTAAATCCACATCCAAAAAAATAAGTTTTTCTCATAATTGAAAAGAAAAAACTTAAAACATAAGCAGAGGAATCAAACTGAAACAGCTGCCTGAAGAACTTTTCTACCAAAAACTGCTTCCGAAGAGACAAATACATAAAAACGGTAGAATTTAGTAAATGTATGCAAAGAAGACCAAATTGCTGCTTTGCAAATCTGATCAACTGAAGCTTCATTCTTAAAAGCCCACAAAGTGGAAACTGATCTAGTAGAATGAGCTGTGATTCTCTGATGCGGGGCATGACCCGACACCAAATAAACCTGATGAATTAAAAGCTTTAACAAGGATGCCAAGGAAATGGCAGAAGCTTTCTGACCTTTCCTAGGACCAGAAAAGACAACAAATAGACTAGAAGTCTTCCTGAAATCTTTAGTAAAAATTTAAATGAAGTCTGCAAAACTGCCTTATCCTGATGGAAAATCAGAAAAGGAGACTCACAAGAAAAAGCAGATAATTCGGAAACTCTTCTAGCAGAAGAGATAGCCAAAAGGAACAACACTTTCCAAGAAAGTAGTTTAATATCCAAAGAATGCATAAGCTCAAAAGGAGGAGTTTGTAAAGCCTTCAAAACCAAATTAAGACTCCAAGGAGGAGAGATTGATTTAATGACAGGCTTGATACAGACCAAAGCCTGCACAAAACAGTGAATATCAGGAAGCTTATCAATCTTTCTGTGAAATAAAACAGAAAAAGCAGAGATTTGTCCCTTCAAGGAACTTGCAGATAAACCTTTATCCAAACCATGTTGAATAAACTGTAAAATTCTAGGAATTCTAAAAGAATGCCAGTAGAATATATGAGAACACCATGAAATATAAGTCTTCCAAACTTGATAATACATCTTCCTAGAAACAGATTTATGAGCCTGTAACATAGTATCAATCACTGAGTCATAAAAACCTCTATGACTAAGCACTAAGCGTTCAATTTCCATACCTTCAAATTTAATGATTTGAGATCCTGATGGAAAAATGGTACTTGAGACAGAAGGTCTGGTCTTAAAGGAAGTGGTCAAGTTTGGCAACTGGACATCTGGACAAGATCCGCATACCAGAACCTGTGAGGCCATGCTGGTGCTACCAGAAACACAAACGATTGTTCCATGATGATCTTGGAGATCACTCTTGGAAGAAGAACTAGAGGACATGTACCTGGAAAGTTTCTTGTTTAGATGGGAAGCCATCAGATCTATTTCTGGAAGACCCCACATCTGAACAATCTGAAAAAAACACATCTGGATGGAGAGACCACTCCCCCGGATGTAAAGTCTGATGGCTGAGATAATTCGCTAGACATGTGCACGGCTAAAAAATTTGGTTCGTTTTCGGTTCGGATCGATTCGGACTTTTCGAATTTCGGTTCGGATCGAATCAGATTCGGCAAAATTTGAATAAATTCGTTTCGGATTTATTCAGATCCGAATAAATTCGTTTCGGATTTATTCGGATTCGGCTGAATTCGGTTCTATTCGGTTCCGAAATTCGGTATGTTTTAGTACACTAAGTCACTAACACCCATAAACTACCTATGAACCACTAAACCGAGGCCCCCCGACATCGCAAACCCTATAATAACATTATTTAACCATTAATCTGCCGATCGGATAACGCCGCAACCTACATTATAACTATTAACCCCTAATCTGCTGTCCCTAACATTGCCGACCCCTACATTATAGTTATTAACCCCTAATCTGCCCCCCCCAACGTCGCCGCAATCTAACTACAAGTATTAACCCCTAATCTGCCGACCCAATATCGCCGCCGCCTACATTATAGCTATTAACCCCTAATCTGCTGTCCCTAACACCTCCGACCCCTACATTATAGTTATTAACCCCTAATCTGCCCCCCCAACGTCGCTGCAATCTAACTACAAGTATTAACCCCTAATCTGCCGACCCGATATCGCCGCCGCCTACATTATAGCTATTAACCCCTAATCTGCTGTCCCTAACACCGCCGACCCCTACATTATAGTTATGAACCCCTAATCTGCCCCCCCAACGTCGCCGCAATCTAACTACAAGTATTAACCCCTAATCTGCCGACCCGATATCGCCGCCGCCTACATTATAGCTATTAACCCCTAATCTGCTGTCCCTAACACCGCCGACCCCTACATTATAGTTATTAACCCCTAAACTGCCCCCCCCCAACGTCGCCGCAATCTAACTACAAGTATTAACCCCTAATCTGCCGACCCGATATCGCCGCCGCCTACATTATAGCTATTAACCCCTAATCTGCTGTCCCTAACACCGCCGACCCCTACATTATAGTTATTAACCCCTAATCTGCCCCCCCCAACGTCGCCGCAATCTAACTACAAGTATTAACCCCTAATCTGCCGACCCGATATCGCCGCCGCCTACATTATAGCTATTAACCCCTAATCTGCTGTCCCTAACACCGCCGACCCCTACATTATAGTTATTAACCCCTAATCTGCCCCCCCCAACGTCGCCACAATCTAACTACAAGTATTAACCCCTAATCTGCCGTCCGCAAATCGCCGTCACTATAATAAATGTATTAACCCCTAAACCGCCGCACTCCCGCCTCGCAAACATTATAATACATTTTATTAACCCCTAATCTGCCCTCCCTAACATCGCCGCCACCTACCTACAATTATTAACCCCTAATCTCCTGCCCACAACGTCGCCGCTACTATAATAAGGTTATTAACCCCTAAACCTAAGTCTAACCCTAACCCTAACACCCCCCTAACATAAATATAATTTAAATAAAACGAAATAAATTTACTATAGTTAAATAAATGAATCCTATTTAAAACTAAATACTTACCTGTAAAATAAACCCTAATATAGCTGCAATATAACTAATAGTTACATTGTAGCTATTTTAGCATTTATATTTATTTTACAGGCAACTTTGTATTTATTTTAACTAGGTACAATAGTTATTAAATAGTTAATAACTATTTAATAACTACCTAGCTAAAATAAATACAAATTTACCTGTAAAATAAATCCTAACCTAAGTTACAATTAAACCTAACACTACACTATCATTAAATAAATTAACTACAAGTACCTACAATTATCTACAATTAAATAAACTAAAGTAAAAAAAAACCCCCACTAAATTACAAAAACAAACAAACACTAAATTACAAAAAATAAAAAAATATTACAAGAATTTTAAACTAATTACACCTAATCTAAGCCCCCTAATAAAATGACAAAGCCCCCCAAAATAAAAAAAAATGCCCTACCCTATACTAAATTACAAAAGTTAACAGCTCTATTACCTTACCAACCCTTAAAAGGGCCTTTTGCGGGGCATGCCCCAAAGAAAACAGCTCTTTTGCCTGTAAAAAAAAACACAATACCCCCCCCACATTACAACCCACCACCCACATACCCCTACTCTAACCCAAACCCCCCTTAAATAAACCTAACACTACCCCCCTGAAGATCTCCCTACCTTGAGTCGTGTTCACCCAGCCGGGCCGAAGTCTTCATCCGATGGGGCAGAAGAGTACATCCAGACCGGCAGAAGTCTTCATCCAAGCGGGGCAAGAAGAGGTCTTCCATCCATCATACAAGTACCAAAATACAAACAAACACTAAATTACCAAAAATAATAAAATATTACAATAATTTTAAACTAATTACACCTAATCTAAGCCTCCTACTAGCTATTAATATAGCTACAATATAACTAATAGTTACATTGTAGCTATTTTAGGATTTATATTTATTTTACAGGCAACTTTGTATTTATTTTAACTAGGTAAAATAGCTATTAAATAGATATTTACTGTTTAATAGCTACCTAGTTAAAATAATTACAAAATTACCTGTAAAATAAATCCTAACCTAAGTTACAATTACACCTAACACTACACTATCATTACATTAATTAAATAAATGAATCATATTTAAAACTAAATACTTACCTGTAAAATAAACCCTAATATAGCTACAATATAACTAATAGTTACATTGTAGCTATTTTAGCATTTATATTTATTTTACAGGCAACTTTGTATTTATTTTAACTAGGTAAAATAGCTATTAAATAGATATTTACTGTTTAATAGCTACCTAGTTAAAATAATTACAAAATTACCTGTAAAATAAATCCTAACCTAAGTTACAATTAAACCTAACACTACACTATCATGAAATACATTAAATAAATTAACTACAAGTACCTACAATTAAATACAATGAAATAAACTAAACTAAAGTACAAAAAAAACAAACACTAAATTACAAAAAATAAAAAAATATTACAAGAATTTTAAACTAATTACACCTAATCTAAGCCCCCTAATAAAATAACAAAGCCCCCCAAAATAAAAAAAAATGCCCTACCCTATACTAAATTACAAAAGTTAACAGCTCTATTACCTTACCAGCCCTTAAAATCTGATTGGCTGATTGGCTGATCGGAACAGCCAATAGAATGTGAGGTCAATCTGATTGGCTGATTGGATCAGCCAATCGGATTGAACTTGAATCTGATTGGCTGATTCCATCAGCCAATCAGAATATTCCTACCTTAATTCCGATTGGCTGATAGAATCCTATCAGCCAATCGGAATTCAAGGGACGCCATCTTGGATGACGTCACTTAAAGGTACAGTCATTGAGTCGTCAGATCAAGAAAGAAGAGGATGCTCTGCATCGTATGTCTCTTCAGGATGCTGCCGCTCCGCTCCGGATGGATGAACAGAGAAGATGCCGCCTGGATCAAGACTTCTGATGGATGGAAGTCCTCTTCTTGCCCCGCTTGGATGAAGACTTCTGCCGGTCTGGATGTCCTCTTCTGCCCCATCGGATGAAGACTTCGGCCCGCTGGGTGAAGACACGGTAGGGAGATCTTCAGGGGGGTAGTGTTAGGTTTATTTAAGGGGGGGGTTGGGTTAGAGTAGGGGTATGTGGGTGGTGGGTTGTAATGTGGGGGGGGGTATTGTGTTTTTTTTTACAGGCAAAAGAGCTGTTTTCTTTGGGGCATGCCCCCGCAAAAGGCCCTTTTAAGGGATGGTAAGGTAATAGAGCTGTTAACTTTTGTAATTTAGTATAGGGTAGAGCATTTTTTTTATTTTGGGGGGCTTTGTTATTTTATTAGGGGGCTTAGATTAGGTGTAATTAGTTTAAAATTCTTGTAATTTTTTTATTTTTTGTAATTTAGTGTTTGTTTTTTTGTACTTTAGTTTAGTTTATTTCATTGTATTTAATTGTAGGTACTTGTAGTTAATTTATTTAATGTATTTCATGATAGTGTAATGTTAGGTTTAATTGTAACTTAGGTTAGGATTTATTTTACAGGTAATTTTGTAATTATTTTAACTAGGTAGCTATTAAACAGTACATATCTATTTAATAGCTATTGTACCTAGTTAAAATAAATACAAAGTTGCCTGTAAAATAAATATAAATCCTAAAATAGCTACAATGTAACTATTAGCTATATTGTAGCTATATTAGGGTTTATTTTACAGGTAAGTATTTAGTTTTAAATAGGATTCATTTATTTAATTAATTTAATGATAGTGTAGTGTTAGGTGTAATTGTAACTTAGGTTAGGATTTATTTTACAGGTAAATTTGTATTTATTTTAGCTAGGTAGTTATTAAATAGTTATTAACTATTTAATAACTATTGTACCTAGTTAAAATAAATACAAAGTTGCCTGTAAAATAAATATAAATCCTAAAATAGCTACAATGTAACTATTAGTTGTAGCTATATTAATAGCTAGTAGGGGGCTTAGATTAGGTGTAATTAGTTTAAAATTATTGTAATATTTTATTATTTTTGGTAATTTAGTGTTTGTTTGTTTTTTGGTACTTTTCTGATGGATGGAAGACATCTTCTTGCCCCGCTTGGATGAAGACTTCTGCTGGTCTGGATGTCCTCTTCTGCCCCATCGGATGAAGACTTCGGCCCGGCTGGGTGAACATGACTCAAGGTAGGGAGATCTTCAGGGGGGTAGTGTTAGGTTTATTTAAGGGGGTTTGGGTTAGAGTAGGGGTATGTGGGTGGTGGGTTGTAATGTGGGGGGGGGTATTGTGTTTTTTTTTACAGGCAAAAGAGCTGTTTTCTTTGGGGCATGCCCCGCAAAAGGCCCTTTTAAGGGCTGGTAAGGTAATAGAGCTGTTAACTTTTGTAATTTAGTATAGGGTAGGGCATTTTTTTATTTTGGGGGGCTTTGTTATTTTATTAGGGGGCTTAGATTAGGTGTAATTAGTTTAAAATTCTTGTAATATTTTTTTATTTTTTGTAATTTAGTGGGGGTTTTTTTGTACTTAAGTTTAGTTTATTTAATTGTATTTAATTGTAGGTACTTGTAGTTAATTTATTTAATGATAGTGTAGTGTTAGGTTTAATTGTAACTTAGGTTAGGATTTATTTTACAGGTAATTTTGTAATTATTTTAACTAGGTAGCTATTAATTAGTCAATAACTATTTAAAAGCTATTGTACCTAGTTAAAATAAATACAAAGTTGCCTGTAAAATAAATATAAATGCTAAAATAGCTACAATGTAACTATTAGTTATTTTGCAGCTATATTAGGGTTTATTTTACAGGTAAGTATTTAGTTTTAAATAGGATTCATTTATTTAATTATAGTGTAGTGTTAGGTGTAATTGTAACTTAGGTTAGGATTTATTTTACAGGTAAATTTGTATTTATTTTAGCTAGGTAGTTATTAAATAGTTATTAACTATTTAATAACTATTGTACCTAGTTAAAATAAATACAAAGTTGCCTGTAAAATAAATATAAATGCTAAAATAGCTACAATGTAACTATTAGTTATATTGCAGCTATATTAGGGTTTATTTTACAGGTAATTATTTAGTTTTAAATAGGATTAATTTATTTAACTATAGTAAATGTATTTCGTTTTATTTAAATTATATTTAAGTTATTGGGTGTTAGTGTTAGGGTTAGACTTAGGTTTAGGGGTTAATAACCTTATTATAGTAGCGGCGACGTTGTGGGCAGGAGATTAGGGGTTAATAATTGTAGGTAGGTGGCGGCGATGTTAGGGAGGGCAGATTAGGGGTTAATAAAATTTATTATAGTGTTTGCGAGGCGGGAGTGCGGCGGTTTAGGGGTTAATACGTTTATTATAGTGGCAGCGATTTGCGGACGGCAGATTAGGGGTTAATACTTGTAGTTAGATTGCGGCGACGTTGGGGGGGGTCAGATTAGGGGTTAATAACTATAATGTAGGGGTCGGCGGTGTTAGGGACAGCAGATTAGGGGTTAATAGCTATAATGTAGGCGGCGGCGATATCGGGTCGGCAGATTAGGGGTTAATACTTGTAGTTAGATTGCGGCGACGTTGGGGGGGGCAGATTAGGGGTTAATAACTATAATGTAGGGGTCGGCGGTGTTAGGGACACCAGATTAGGGGTTAATAGCTATAATGTAGGCGGCGGCGATATCGGGCCGGCAGATTAGGGGTTAATACTTGTAGTTAGATTGCGGCGACGTTGGGGGGGCAGATTAGGGGTTAATAACTATAATGTAGGGGTCGGCGGTGTTAGGGACAGCAGATTAGGGGTTAATAGTTATAATGTAGGTGGCGGCGATATTCGGTCGGCAGATTAGGGGTTAATAAAATAATGCAGGTGTCAGCGATAGCGGGGGCGGCAGATTAGGGGTTAATAAGTGTCAGATTAGGGGTGTTTAGAGACTCGGGGTACATGTTAGGGTGTTGGTGCAGACTTAGTGTTTCCCCATAGGAAACAATCGAGCTGCGGTGTTAGTTTTTTTTTCAGCCGAAACTCCCATTGTTTCCTATGGGGAAATGCCGAATTTTACCGAGCTAATTCGGATTTATTCGGAGATACGGCAGCTATTTCGGATTCATTCGGTAGATTCGGAAGTATTTTAATTCGGAAATCCGAATCGATCCGAATCTCCGAATTTACCGAATTTTCCGAATTTCCGAATAAATCCGAAACGAACCGCACATGTCTATAATTCGCTTCCCAATTGTCTACACCTGGGATATGTACCGCAGAAATTAGACAAGAGCTGGATTCCGCCCAACTGTTAATGATGATAATGAGGATTAAGTAAAACAACTGGATGCACTTTTCACACCTAAATTTGACTTAATTCAAAATAACATAACCTAGCGACAAATTGGTAATGCTTGTCTAGAAAAGAGAATCTCAGAAACCGATAGTGGTCTGGATAAATCGGAATATGAAGATATGCGTCCTGCAAGTCTATCGTGGACATATAATAACCTTGCCTAACAAAAGGCAGAATAGTCCTTATAGTCACCATTTTGAAAGTTGGCACTCTTACAAAACGATTCAAAATTTTCAGATCCAGAACTGGCCTGAATGAATTTTCTTTCTTTGGGACAATGAATAGATTTGAATAAAACCCCAGACCCTGTTCCTGAAATTGAACTGGTATGATTACCCCTGAAAGCTCTAGATCTGAAACACACTTTAGAAAAGCCTGAGCCTTCACTGGATTTGCTGGAATGTGTGAGAGAAAAAATCTTCTCCCAGGAGGTCTTACTCTGAAACCTATTCGATACCCTTGAGAGACAATACTCTGAATCCATTTATTTTGGACAGAAACTGCCCAAATGTTTTGGAAAGAATTTAATCTGCCCCCCACCAGCTGAGCTGGAATGAGGGCCGCACCTTCATGCGGACTTGGGGGCTGGCTTTGGTTTCTTAAAAGGCTTGGATTTATTCCAACTTGAAGAAGGTTTCCAATTGGAACCAGATTCTTTGGGGGAAGGATTGGCTTTCTGTTCCTTATTCTGTCGAAAAGAACGAAAACGATTAGAAGCTTTAGATTTACCCTTAGATCTTTTATCCTGAGGTAAAAAAACTCCCTTCCCATCAGAGACAGTTGAAATAATTGAATCCAACTGAGAACCAAATAAATTATTACCTTGGAAAGAAAGAGATAGTAATCTAGACTTAGATACCATATCAGCATTCCAATATTTGAGCCACAAAGCTCTTCTAACTAAAATAGCTAAAGACATAGATTTAACATCAATTTTGATGATATCAAAAATAGCATCACAGATAAAATGATTAGCATGTTGAAGCAAGCGAACAATGCTAGACAAATCAGAATCTGTTTCCTGTTGCGCTAAGCTTTCCAACCAAAAAGTTGATGCAGCTGCAACATCAGCCATAGATATAGCAGGCCTAAGAATATAGCCAGAAAATAAATAAGCTTTCCTTAGTTATGATTCAAGTTTCCTATCTAAAGGGTCCTTAAAAGAAGTACTATCTTCCATAGGAAAAGTAGTACGTTTGGCAAGAGTAGAAATAGCCCCATAAACTTTGGGGATTTTTTCCCAAAACTCCAACCTAACTGCTCGCAAAGGATACAACTTTTTAAACCGAGAAGAAGGAATAAAAGAAGTACCAGGCCAATTCCATTCCTTTAAAATCATATCAGAAATAGCATCAGGAACTGGAAAAACCTCTGGAGTAACCACAGGAGGTTTATAAACAGAATTTAAACGTTTACTAGTTTTAGTATCAAGAGGACTAGTTTCCTCAATATCCAAAGTAATCAACACCTTTTTTTAACAAGGAACGAATATACTCCATCTTAAAGAGATAAGTAGATTTGTCAGTGTCAATATCTGAGGTAGAATCTTCTGAACCAGATAGATCTTCATCAGAGGAGGATAATTAATTATGTTGTCGGTCATTTGAAATTTCATCAACTTTATGAGAAGTTTTAAAAGACCTTTTACATTTATTAGAAGGCGGAATAGGAGACAAAGCCTTCTGAATTGCAACAGCAATAAAATCTTTTATATTCACAGGGATAGCATGTACATCAGATGTTGAAGGAACAACAGGTATTGTACTAGTACTGATGTATACATTCTCTGCATGTAAACACTTATCATGGCAACTATTACATACCACAGCTGGAGATATAATCTCCGCTAACTTACAACATATACACTTAGCTTTGGTAGAACTGTTATCAGGCAGCAGGGTTCCAACAGTGGTTTCTGAGACAGGATCAGATTGAGACATCTTGCAAAAGTAAGAGAAAAAAACAACATATAAAGCAAAATTATCAATTTCCTTATATGGCAGTTTCAGGAATGGGAAAAAAATGCAAACAGCATAGCCCTCTGAGCATAAAAAGAGGCAAGAGGCATATAGGAAGTGGGGTTTAAGTAATTAAATTGTTTGGCGCCAAATATGACGCTCTACGCAAAATGAAAATTTTGGGCGCTAACAACATCCGGAAATGACACAACTCACGGCATGGCAGACGCAACCTTGAGCAAGGAAACCTGGCGTCAACTAAGATGCCGGAAATGAAGAATTGCATTACCGAACGTACCTTTGCGCCAAAAAAATTCTCAGGCCAAGAATGACACATTAAATATCAGCATTTTGCAACCTCGTGAGTCTAAAAAAAATTAATGAAAAAGCAGTCAATTTGAAGAAATACTATACCCCAGGTAAGAAAAAATAACTTCCTAAACATTTTTCCCCAATTTTGAAACTAATAGTCTGCAAAAAGGAAATATACATAAACCTGACTCATGGCAAATATAAGTACAATACATATATTTAAAACTTTATATTAATACATTAAGTGCCAAACCATAGCTGGTTAAGTAATGAAAACATACTTACTGAAAGACACCCATCCACAACTAGCAGATAGCCAAACCAGTACTAAAACAGTTATCAGTAGAGGTAATGGAATATGAGAGTATATCGTCGATCTGAAAAGGGAGGTAGGAGATTAATCTCTACGACCGATAACAGAGAACCTTCGAAAAGATTTCCCGTGAAGAAAACCATAAAATCAATAGGCGATACTCCCTTCACATCCCTCTGACAAACACTGTACTCTGAGAGGAATCGGGCTTCAAAATGCTGAGAAGCGCATATCACAGAAGAAAATAAAGCATAAACTTACTTCACCACCTCCATAGGAAGCAAAGTTTGTAAAACTATATTGTGGGTGTGGTGAGGGGTTTATTTATAGGCATTTTTAGGTTTGGGAAACTTTGCCCCTCCTGGTAGGATTGTATATCCCATACATCACTAGCTCATGGACTCTTGCCAATTACATGAAAGAAATATATATATATATTTTTTTTTTTAAATTACCAATGGCAATATAAAAGGACTTAATGATGCATATATCTTATGAGGAAAAAACAACTAAGAACACTTGCTTGGTCAATAGTAGAGTGAGTAAAGAAATTCTTCTTGAACATAATGGACACCACAAGGACAGCGGTTTGAACCCCAGATACAGATAAAATCTTTTATTCCACAATATGAAACAAATTTTGTTTTAAGTTTTATTTTTTACAAATGGAATAAAATTAAACAAATAGATGAACCGTTAAACAATTAACAGAAAAAAAAAATCTTTATCCACACAAGAAAATTATAACATGGAAAATGAAAAGGAAAAACCAGGACTAGACAAAGGCTTTCGTAGCTGAAACGCGTAGAGGCGGACCCTGATTAGCATTCATTAAAATTTTCAAAGCCAGCTAGAAGAAGCAGCAGGTTTTGAGGCTTCCAGTAAGCAGCCCACTTGCAGGGGGAGAAGATAACTCGCACCGGTCTTTAAACTCCACATCATCATCATCAGCTCTTCACCTCTATGCACGCATAGAGCAACTTTAACCAAGACATAATTTTAGGACATTGTTTCTAGATATTGGTGTGATCACGCCAGCTCTAAGGAGCTGACATAGCTGACACACTAGATACATAAAAAGGATATTGCTGGGCAGAGCCAAGCCACGCTGGAAGATGGCTCCAGAATGCTAGAGCTCTGAAAGCCCAAGAGCTAGTTAAGCAAGTTTGATGCAACATATCTAATCTTTAATAAGAAGAGAGAGGTGCCAAACAACAAAATATATCACAGTATCCCTGGCAAGAATAAAAAAACATAAACTATCGAGTTTAGGAACCAGCTGGACTGGAGTGACCTATTCAGCCCTCAGGATAGAATTGAGGACGAAAGCTACAAATAAGCCGCAAAAGGTCAGTGACTGGTGGCGGTAGTCATGATCACATGCCGGGGCCGAACATAGCAGCTGCAGATTCAACATAGGCTGCAGAGTCTGGTGGAACACCCCACGTGAGCGCATTAAACAGAGTAGGCCTAAAGCATAGAGGAGGCGAGATCGGAGGTTGGACGCAACTTAAAGGTTCACGGGGCACTCCGCAAATCCGACCGCTGATCTGACTAACCTGCACACTCGGCCCCACGGGCCCGCTACGTAAGCAAAAGGTCCCCAGCCAAAGAGCCGCAAGCAGCTGCGCGGAACGCAGGGGTGATCTAAGCAGTGGACAAGCAGTATCAAGGCACAAACTCTGATCAACGCCTCAGGTATTCAGAATCAATAACGGCATTCCGGCGTCAAGCAGAAGCTGGCCATCACACTGCAATACACGTGGGTGGGGTGCGGCGAGCAGTAAAGGCCTCAAACATAAGGTTCCCATATCTAACGGAGCCAACAAACAGCAGAAACAACTCTCTAAGAGGTAACTTACAGAGGGTTAGCACGCCACACAATCACCTGAGACTTGGGGGCCAGTAACAGGGAACTGAGATTCACATTTTGGGGGTAAATAAAGGGGCATAAGCCCACATACACTCAGGCAAAAAAAAAAAAAAAGAGAATAAAGCAAAAGAGGCAAGACAGGGAAGACTAAGAGGAAGGAAAGACTCCCAAAGTATATATAAACGCAGGCCCAATCGGCATCACATAGGCAAAAGTCACATAGAAAACCGGCCTCAAAGCCACTTCACCTCCTGCGACACGCACCCCAAATGCCCAGTAGCTGACCACCTGACCGCCACAACATATCAGGCAGAATAAACAACCATTCTCCAGGCCTTGAAGCTTCTTAATAACATAATCCATAAGTATAATACCCCCACTACCTGCAACTGCAGTCTCTGGGCGCTATACCTGTATCAGCCGTGAAGGCCAGTAACAAACAGTGTGCTGAACCGTCCTGCCCGTAAAAGGCCCTTGAACCAGTGAAAAACAGACGCTGTTAAGCAGGATAATATACTGGCATGACCAGTAGAAGAACACCCAGGCCAGTAAAGGGCTCTCAGTCAACAAATATGGAAAGTTATCTCATACAACCAGAATCAGCGTCTAACACCATAAGAGAACAGTAGGAGGGGAGAAAACAACCAGTCATGGCACAAATAATTCAAGCAGACACCATGCACGCCAACTGTGTCACCAAGGAAGACATTAAGCATCTTTCCTCAAAGGCGGACATTAAAGAAGCTATGACAGATGTAAAACAAATGTTTGCAGAACTTAAAAAAGATATAACCGCAATTGATTGTAGAGTTATCCAAGTAGAGGAAAAACAAGAAATTATGTGCTCAGACCTTCAGCAGCAGGCAAGTCTCCTACAATCACTAATACAAACACAGTGGTGTCCAAAGAACAAAACTGTAAAACCCCTGGCGCTGTCAGAGACGGCTTAAATAAGTGAAAATAATATCAAAGAATAATAAATCAATTTATAATGTATCAATAAATCAAAATATATAGTCTAAAACCACAAAGAATTAATAATTTATTATTTATCAGTGGAAAAGGCTCACTAGGAAAATTGAGTCATAAATGGTCACAAAAATGTATTAAAACAATCATATAAACATTAGTACATATACATCTAAAACCTTAGAGCACTGATCAGGCTTTAAGCAAGTGTAGCATCAAATAAAATAAAATAAAATTCCCTATACAATAAAGAATCCCTAATACAATAAAATCTAAACAAAGCAAAGAAAAAAATACAAATGTATTTTTAAATTGGATCGTTGGAAAAAGGAGCCAGAATGGTGATCCCAGAGAGGCAGTCAAATTGGAAACCACGTCAGCTGGAGATATGGGCGGTCTGGAGCTGCAATGAGATCGAGACCCACGTCAAAAGCAAGAAAAGAGCCACAAAATTATGGTGTTCACTTTTACTTACACCATAACGGTTCTCTGTAGTCTCCTGCTCTCTCTCCTCTTTCCGGCTCAAAGAAACTCCTGCAATCTCAGTCAGAAGCGGTTTCGTAAGGAACACCCGATGCACAGGTGTAAGTGGGCGGAGCAACGCATTTCAGCCCGTTCCGGGCCTTTGTGAAGCTCCTGTTGATCGGAATACCCGGTCTTTTAAACCGTCAGGAACTCATCTGATTGGCTCTGTCACTGCTTTATTGAAGACGCCAACTAATTTGTTACATTTCACTAGCTATATCACTTTAGTATCGCTACTTTGTATCAGCATCTAGCGGCAACTAAGTGTGACACAAATGAAGAATCATACTATCTTACAAAGGTCTGTGATAACATATGTTTTTTTGAGTTTGTTTTTTTGAATTTGATCACTCATTTTAACAAATACTGTGGGGACTGTGCTGATGATAACGCATCTGTCTGAGTTGCTTTAGTTTTTTAGAATCTGGTAGGTCATCACCTATGTTATATATATTATGTATTTATATTTGTTTGTTTTTATCTTCATGCATTTATTTATATTTATTTTTCTGTACATGAATTATCAATATTAACTATTGTTGATCTCAACATGTGGGCATTTAGGTAGATACATGTCTGATCATTTGTTCACTGCTTATCATGTTTATTGTGGCGTTTTATGTGGATTGTCATAGACAACATGTTGATGAATTGTATGCTATTTTAGATACTTATTAATTTATCTCACATATGGTAGAGGAGTAACCTTGTCAAATTAGAGGTGTAACCATGTTAAATCACAATATGATTGGCCAGTAAGACATCAATGTTAACCTAATTGTAACCTAGGCCCCTCCCAACATCATGTGATACCAATTATGATTAATTAGATGTATGATATATATAGCAAGTGTTCCTCAAATGTTTTATGAAGCCTGATGAAACAGCTTGTTGCTGAGAAACGCGTCGCCTTGTTTTTATCATTTTAATAAAACAATTTTTATTTGGAACACTTGCTACCATCTTCTTTACCATATTTCCCCTCTGTTAGAGAGTGAAATATATTTTATTGGGTCTCATTTGACCATTGGTGCATCCTGGGTCCACTCTGAACTTGGGAGTATCCGGAATCTTCGCCTGTGTCCAGCTAGCCTTGATTAAGTCTGGTGGGTGACCACATTGATCCCACCTTGCCCCTATAGCATCAAAGGAGATGCTACAACTATTGTGAGTACCATTCATATCGTTTGCATTGGTTTACTTGTGCTAAGGCAATACTAGGCCATATAGGCACCTGTGTCTCTTTTTGTCATTCTGATACAGACATCACATCAACACCAGCAATACCGGCAGTCGGTCTTCTGGGTGACTGTTATAGATCCCAGACTGTCTCCATAGCACTGACTGAGGTGCTTTCACAAATGTGAGTTCACTCCTTTATATATTAAGTTGTTTGGACCAAACAATATTGGGCCATGTGGCGCATCTGTCTTCTCTTGTCTTTGTATGATTCTAACATCCCCATATATAATGTGTAAACAAAATATATAGGAGGGTGGATCACTAAATTAAGTCTATTCTCACGCCCACCTTTGAATCTATCCCCAGACGCCTACTGTGACATCACATCCAATCAGGTAGCCTGAATTACGGACATGTTTTCAAGTCTGATTACAACAAAACTCGATCTGAAAATTTGATCGTCTACCCTATCTAGTTCACTTCTATTGCCATCCATTTTTATTGCCATCCATAAAATATAGTTTGGTATTGAACATTCTGTATATCTTAGCTGAACGGTTGATGTTCTGAAAATTCCTGACCGGAAGTGACGTCACATTATACACAGAGACAAAACATATTAATCATTACGAATACTAATCGTTACGAATATTTCAGTAACACCAAATATATCTGCCTAAATTTGAAAGTAAAACATCTGTGAATCACAATCTGATAATATTTCATAAACTATTTTTAACAAAGAGTTAGGACCCAGAAGTGAATTAATGTAACACTTCCGGTCTCTTGGTTATATAAGGCTACCAGTCAGACCTTACAATTAGTCTTGATAAAGGCCTATCACGGGCCGAAACGTGTTGACCGATTGGTAAGCCTAATTTCATTATTTTCCCATTTGTTATACGTTATTGTGCTATGTGTGTCATTTTTTAGGTTGAGAATGTCCCTTTCGTCACCAATTGAATTCCAGCACCCGGATCGATTAGCAAATCCACACTTATACTTCAGTTTTCACCCAGTTGCCAGTGCCTTGCACATCACAATTTTATTATTTTTTCACTATTTTAATTTTTTCATTGTTTGAATTTTATTTAATTTAATTTTTCTTTTTCATCATCATTTTTTATTTTTTCACACTTGAATTTCTCCCACTTGATTTTTTCTACAGATTTTTGCTACACATTTTTTCACAAGTGTATATATATATATACACCTTTTGATGAACTGTTTGAACTATTTTTAATCTGCACTTTAAATATTGTGTAGACATCAGGATGAACTTTTCTACATTGGACTATTAATTACCATTTTTTACACTTCACCATTGGATTGATTCATAGATTTAGGATTATTTCCTTTTATTTATTTATCATCAATTTCAACTCACCCACGTTCCAAAGGTTTCTATTTTTTCCCTGATGATATACATTTCCTTAAGGGACATTTGATACCACTGATGGCTATTTATTTATTACCTCCTCATTTAGACACCATTGTCTAGGAAGCACAATCTGTGTCACATTTGATGTATTGTTTAACCATTGTTTTTAAATATTTGAAACTCTTTCTATTTGTATCTTCATATATGAACACTATATGATTTTTATTCTTGTATTTTAGCATGGATCCATGTTTTTAACCTTGTTACATTAAAGTAGTAAGTTTTTTATTTCGTGTGTTAAAATCTCTAGTTACTAAACCATTTTGTTAACTTACTCATATCTTATCCCTTGCCTTATCTGGTAGGCTCCTGGGGGTATATTTATTTTAACCTTTAACTGATCTATTTGTATTTCCTGGATGCTGTACTCCAGATCCTTGCTAATTAAAAAAGCAACCCCCCTTAATCTGATGCTATTACTTGTCCGACCCACTTGCATTTGAGTTTCTGAGCTTCTATATTTTTAAGATGTGTTTCCTGTAATAGGGCGATATCAGGTTTGAATTTAGCTAAATGTTTAATTATTAACTTCCTCTTTTTGGGTGATGTTATCCCACCTATATTCCATGAAGTAAACTTAATCTTCCTCATCTAATAACCTGGGCTTGTTATAAGTATTTGACCTGATAAGGAATATATATACAAGGAGCGTATACGCGCAGGGAGAGGAGGTATAATACAAAAAAAAAAAGAAGAAACAAAACAAAGTCCTTAATATTTAAAAACATTGAAACCCCTGAAGCTTTCATCTTTAAAGTCTAAGGTATATTTCCTAACTACCCATCTTCAAGACACCTGCCTATTTTTACAAAAATCTCTAGCTTCTACAGTGTTGACTATGGTAACATTACCCCCTAGTTCCTCGATTATTATTTTGGCGGGATATATTAATCTAGCCTTGAACCCTGCATTGATTAGTCTGGTGCAATAAGGGGCAAGATCTTTTCTTTTCATTGACGTTTCACTGGAGTAATCCTGAAACAACAGAACTTTAACTTGGCCTATAGATAGATTCCCCATTTTCCTGTAGGCTCTCAGTATGTTATTCTTATCTTGATAATTTAGATATTTTATCAAGACAGGCCTATTATGGTTTTTATCTCTTTGATTATCTCTAGTTATGCCCAAGCGGTGTGCCCCTTCAACTGAAATTGGGGTATTGCCTTGAGGAATGCCCACGGCCAAGGGTTATATAGAGCTGGCAAAGGCCATCAAGTCTGAGTATTCACCATTATCTGGAAGAACTATAATTTTTAAGTTGTTTCGTCTTGATCGATCTTCTAATTCATGTATTTTATCCTGTAACATTATCAGTGTTTTACTATTATCTGTTAGGATTTTTTCCTATTTATAAATTATGTCCTCATTACTGGACACTCTATCCTCCACTTCTGTGAGACGACTAGAAAATTGTTTTAATTCTACCATTATATTCGACATTTGAGCTTTAAGCATTTCAAATTATGGTAAAAAAAATCTCAGACATCTGGGATACTGGGGGCTGAATGTCATTTTTATGTATTGTAGGCTCAAAGGCACTATCTATATGTGTTTCAGAAGTTCGCACTCTTTTGTCTTTTTGTTTGGCGGGCATGGCCGGGGAGTGTTTGTTTATCTCATCACAAAAAAGATAAGAACCCTATCAAAATAACACCTATTGAAATGATTTCAAAATCTTGTCCCAATGCTCTAATGACCCTTAGGAGAAGAGAGACATTTTGGATTAAAAGATTAGGTACTCTCCAACCAGATGGGCTCAATGAGAACCTTGATATGGCAGCATTCTGAATACCAAATTTTTTTATTTTTTGTATTATTATTTATTTATTTTCGTTGGCCTCTATTAGGCTAGGTCACATTGACACTTTTTCACACCAATATCACATCACACATAGATAGGGGTTGCTGATTGTTTTTGCATTATCCTACACAGTGGTTGTTTAGTATTTCGCCTGTGTAACAATTTTTTTATTTTCTACTTACATTAGCGGTATAGCACTTTAATATTATTATTACTTATAAGATTACCATGATCAGATGACTTATTTATAGGATACAAGGGTATCTTTATGTTGGACCAATGATTACACATATTTATATATATACTTTCTGCACGTCATTTAGATATAGCTTTAGGTTATGATTACATTCCACACTTTATTCTTGGCTTATCATTTTTATTATATATTATAAATATCTTGTTAGTACATTTATATTAAATATAGGTACATACATTTTGCATATATGATATCACAGATAGGGTTTAACATTAGTTAGTCATTGTGTCATTTTTTTTCTTTCCCGAAAGGTTTAAACTGTCTTACAATGAAATAATCTTTCTATGGCTTAGGTGCTCTAGAGTTGCATTTTACATTTTATTTAATATGCGGTAGCATGTAAAAGCTTAATTATATATTGGGTTGAGATTCCCTCTTAGTAAATTTATTTATATATTCATGTTGACACATCTAGTATTAATTACTTGTTATAGGTTTGCACATAAGGCGATTACTTATTTATTATTTATTTTTTAATTTTTTTACACTTAATACAGAGATATCTATTCTTATTTGAGATTTGCTCAAAATGGTTTGTGTTACATATGAGAGCTTTTTTGTTAGGGCAGAGAAATAAATGTCACACTTTAAAGGAGGGTACAATGTAGATATAATACCAATTAAGGTCTATAATACTAAAGGAAAAATATAGATCTATTGTGATATAAAACATACATGTGGTCAGGCATATTAAGTAATTATATATAGAATAGAGACTATTAAAATACATGTATCTTGCTTATGTTTTTTATGTGGGTATATTATATTGTTGTACATATTGTGATTATTTTATTTTGAGGTGTATAACAAATGTTTTTATTGTGATTGTTATATTACTGTTTTCCATTTTTTATTTTTTAATCTTAATTTGAAGGGTTACAAGGTTATTGCTATTGTCTATTTTGGGTTTGGCAATGGTATGGAGGTTAATACAGAGATATCTATTCTTATTTTGGATTTGCTCAAAATGGTTTGTGTTACATATGAGAGCTTTGTATATAGGGGTTTCCATGCCTACCAACTGCTGACCTGTGCAACAGGTGTTCACACTTTAGAAATTAATTAGCCTATCAGATTTAGTTTTATGTGTTCTATTGTCTTTAGAAAGCAAGTGTTGCTAACATTTTAACATAGCCTGAGGAAACAGCCTGTGGTGGCTGAGAAACATGTTGCTGTTTTTAAAATAAAAGTTTTTAAATATACACTTGCTTTATCACAATTATTCTGCTCCTGTTTGGGGGCAGAGTGTGTGTGCTAGTCCTATCTTCCAAAGTGGTGATTTTCTGCATCCTGCAAATTGGATTCCACAGTCCACTGGGCGGCTGAGAGGTCCCAGTACTGCTGATATTGCACCTGGTGGTGCTTTGTTTCCTGTAAGTACAACCTTGAATCCTTTTTTTATCTGGTGTACAAACGTTACTGGGCTATGTGTGTGCCTTTTTTGCCCTTATAGGCATCATAGGATAGGCCCTCGCCAAGGATCATCTCTATCTGGCTGGAGACAACAGTGAGCTGGACCACTGTTTGATGTTCCAGGCTGCCACAATAGCACCATTTGGGTGCGCTACGCTTGTGAGTATATTTCCTATCCTGCTGATGTTTTGTATCCGACTGCCGTGACGTTACTAGGCCATGTTGGCGCCTCTGTGCTTCTTTTTCTTATAGATGGCCGGGGAGTGACTTTTATTGTGAGTGATATATTTATCCATGTACTGTGAACAGTGAACCTTATGTATTTTGTGTCCTTTTTCCTATTTTTATATGAGGGTGACTCTATATAGTGGGCTGTTTGACTCCAAGTATGGGGTCAAACCCAGCTGGGTAGAAAATAAATAAAAATTTGGTACCTTTGCCAATCCTTTCTTGTGTCAAAAGGATTTGTGTTCTTGTCTTAGTGCCTGTAATTTCCTCTTGTTCTATATACTTACAAGAGTGAGATAAAGTGAAAACGTGAATGTGATGATCCCCCGCAGAAAATGAGCTAAAAAACTCCACGTGTGAACAAAAACCTAAGTGTTGTGCAACCACATATGGCTAAATTTAGCCCCTTTATTTTTCTCTTTATTTTTTCTCTTTTCTCTCTCTCTTGAGTCTTGAGAAAGGTCAGTGGAGACCAAAACCGGTTGACTGGTAAGGAGTATTTTAATTGTGATCACATTAAGAAGCCATCTGCACTATTGTTTGCCTTTCCTTTTTTGGCAGGTAAGGGACAACATTGCAAGTTGGAATTATTTGTTAACTACCGCCCAAGAAGATTTCTACATAATCAGCAGTTGGGATCCATATTGAGATAGACTATAGCAAGATTCTTATTATCCAATTTGAATATTTATTTGGACTTTTAAGCATTTTATGTTATATCATCCGTTTTTTAACCCAATGTTGTTATATGGTCTCTTTAATTAACATCTCGAGGCTCTTTGAGCAAGTCCCTTATATCTAGCTCAGCAACTCTGAGCCCTTTAGATTTGTATTTTAGGGTATCAATTTAGAGCCTGTGTTCAATTTCAATCCAATCACAAAGTTTTGCCACTATTCAGTGTTTATAATAGATATTGGTTCACATCACATCACAGTTTGCAAGCAGAAACACATTTGAACACACGTTAAAGTTGTGCTGTTGTTTTTTTGTTTTTTTTTTGGTTCTATTTATGCTTTATGTTTGCATTAGTTGATTTGTCCACAATTCACTTGTATATCGTTTTATTTTGAATTCATTGTTTATTTTGAAAATAAGGTTCACACACCCCTGCAATATTTTTCTCACATTTTTTCACTTGTTAGGTTTTACACCCTTTTTGGATAAACACATAGGCACAACCTCAGGTCTTATATTTTGAATTCAGGTTCTAGACATTCCTGTAACATTTTTTGTCCACTTGTTAGGATTTACACAATTTTGGATAAACACATAGGCAAAACCCCAATTCGGAGCCACTTACATTTCACACCCACTGGTTTCAAGCAACCTGGAATCTATCCACCTGTGCATTGTAACCCATTGTTTTTATAAATAGAGTGTGCATAAGCGCTCCTAGCATTCACATATTAGAATTTAAGTTTATGCGATAGACATTATTTGTTAGATTTTTTTTGTTGTCATTTATTGTTCTACAAGCATTTTTAAATTGTTCCTAGTGTTTCAATATATATTTTAAAATGTAACATGGATCCATGACCAATTGTTGTATAATTTTAAATGTACCAACTTTTTTATCTTATGTATTAAATCATATTATTTCAACCTATTGTTACCTTTGGTATTTGACTATCTGCCCATAGACCCTGCCTACGTTGTTTGGCGCTCTGATATCCAATCTTAAAAGGTTAAAAAATAACGGATTCTCTTCATAGAAGGCTGTCTAGACGCAGACTGCCAATTCACTCACCAAGTACCACTGACTTTAAGCCAATTCAAATACATGTGTCCTACATCTATTTAAAATTGGAAGGGGGAATTATGTCAGGGTATCTGTGAATAGCATTAAATAAACTACAGAGGTATCATAAAATCTAATATTTCATTTTTGGCTAAATATTTTGAAGTGAATTGGTCTTATAGCAGACCAGCCCCCAAACCCTTTTTTCCTGATCAAATACATCCAAATGAGAACAAAGAAAAAACATTTGGTCTAATTAGTTCAGACAGTCATTTCAAAGGCCAGTGGGCCACTTCAAAGTAAATATAAGTATTTTGAAACCCTCAGATGTGTAGGTCCATATATGGAGTTTCCTGCCCAAAATGGATAATAGATTTACAAACCATCTTACTGCTCAATACAGAGGGAGCCTAAAAGTCTGAATAAATCAGATAAGCAAACACTAAGGCCCAGGAAATAGCCCTTAGCATATAGGTGATAAATTGTCCCATCCTAAGCTCCAATATGCAGCTTCCTGACAAATTGGCAATTCAAGTCTCTGTATGACATGGGAAAAATAAATCTTACAAAAGAATAGTGCCAAATTTTCATGTAAGTTTAAGATACTCAAATGAACATGTACTGAACCAAACAGAAACACATCTTGCATTATAACTCTCAAATTTATTTTTAAAATACAAATTGTATTTAAATGTCAAGTATAATTGATTCTCAGACTGTATATATATATATATATATATATATATATATATATATATATATATATATATATATATATATATATATATATATATATATATCCTGAGAAGAAATACCTAACAGTAACATATCAGATAAGTGTATACTGAATTTAACGAATAGCTCTATGGTACATGCATAAATGCTTGTTTCAAAATGGTAACATTTGTTTATTTATTTTACAGACAGCAAGATGTCCTATGACTATTAGCCATAAACATGGATATATGTGGATATTTTCTATTTTAACATAGAAATGGATAAAATACTGGTGTTTGGTGTAAAATTGTACATTTTCTCTTATGTTAAATGAAATATAGATGCTGACAAGAGAGGTTTATTAATACAAGAAGTTATAATGTGTTAAATAATCACTTTATAAGGATATATTAAGATGTGGAAATAATTGATGGTGAAACTGCAATTGTGGTTGTCTGCTGCCCCCTAGGGGATTAAAACTGGTATGACAGCCAAATAAATTAACTATTGGAATACATGATGAGCCAATCAGGGAGGTGTCTCCCAAATAACCAATCAATGCTCAAATTTGTTAAGGGCGGACCAGGGACAAGCTCCGAAGGGCCTATCATATCATCCTAATTCACTGATGATTAGAATAAAAATGGGTGGGATTATATTGTGTGAAATAACCCAAGGCAAGAGAGAAAAAAGGGGACTCTGCAGCTGAATTTTGACTGACAAACTGTTGCCTTGGGATCCAGTCTATATAAAGCAATCTGGGCCTAATTTTTAACCATCTTGCAAAAATTACCTCTTTTAATTTATGAGGTGAAATTGGATTTATTGGAGAAAATTGAAACATTAATTTGGTTATTTGGGTAAAGTATAATAAACTTAAGTATATTTAATATTTTAAATCAAAGGCTATAGTTAGATTACAGTTAGTAATTTTAAAAGGGCACAATTTGTATTTTAAGTTATATCCATAGTTCTGTGTAGTCTTAACTAGTCATTATTGATAAATAATTTATTTACTAGACAGGGTTTTATACTCCAGATTTATAAGTCAGTTATTATAGTGAACTCTTTCAGAACTGTACATAAACTGGTTATTGTGATTATATTCCCGGTAGTTATTAATTAAGCATAGTAAGTTGATAATCCATATTGAGCATTAAACTAGAGTTATTGGTTAATAACAGAAGATTCTGGTATTTTTATTGTGGTGAAGTAATGTAATTCAATTGTGAATAAGGTTAATTATAAAGGAACATTTGGTTTGATTTGTAAAGAATATTGTATCAGTTTAAGTGTGTATCATTTGATTCATATCTGGTTTTCTATAAATATAATTCAATGTGTTTATAAATTTAACTAATATAAAGATTTTAGGAATTTATATTAATTTTAATTGTTTTGTATATGCATTTTATTGGGGGTTTGTTTTAAAGAATAATTAGTAAATATATTGTATTATAACCCAGCCATATACTGACATAAACAAGGGAAATATCCCTGCAGCAAATAAAATCACTTCTGCAAAATGCAAATGTTAGCATAAAAAATAATTCAAAATATCATCAAGAGTATAATATTTCCAAAAACAATTATTCTCACACCGGTGTGTTAAGACCTTCTGATAAGCCTAGCTGAGTAGGTGTAAGAAGAAAAATGTCCACCGAACAACAAACACAGAGCAGGGATTCAAATAGTCAATTAATGCATTTCAGCTATTCTCGGTTATTTTAACCGTTGATACAGTGTACCTTGCAACTCAGACCGAGGTGTATATGTAGATGTTACAAGAAGAACTTCTAGAAGTAGAGATGGTTGCGATTTCTGTCTGTATTTACAATGTAACTCCTCTCAGCGGTCCTGTCCGCATCTAGAAGGAGAAGTTAATTGTGACCCCTGTCGGTCCGGTCACGTGACTCCTATTACATCACAATGGCATGTTATCGTAATACAGTGATTAGTTGCTATAGTGTTTGTAGGCAACTGTAGAAAAGAAAACTGTAGCGCTACAGGTAGATGAAAAATCGGGGTAACCTTGGTATTCAGGGAACCATTGTGTTTTTATGTCTTCTCAGGGCGCTTATTTTCGCCTTCCATCTTTCTTGGTCAATATACCCCCCCAAAATTTCAGCAGATCCTTATGCAAATCACTGCTGTAATAAGCAGATTCTGGTGGATGTAGAAAGTTAAAAGTCTACGCGTTTCACCCCAGACTGGGCTTTATCAAGACTGATGTTACTCTGTATGAAAAGTACATTTAAAAAGGCCTTTCTTTGCTGTTATTGGTGCTTAAGTTTTGCAATTAAAGGTGGACATTTGCCTGTTATGACAATTTCCATTCTAACACATACATTTACTAAATTTCATATTCATTCATAATCTCATAAATATCCTTTAATAGATGTAGTTATATTTCAACATTTTTATTCACAAAGCTTATTCCAAAAACAGCTTATTGAATTAAATAAAGTTAAATAGTTAGCCTTTTCTTAAAACAAACATAGCACCTCCATATACACATATATATATATGAGGAATGTGTGCAGATTTTATTGTTTTTATATACAAAATACATTTTATTACATAGATATTTATATTGGGAAAACTATATATAATGATATTTACAGCAGAGGTATTATATCCAGCTCTGAGTTTAACCCTGATGGATATAAAGTATCCATTTGGTATATGAGTTCTGCTTCCATTTTCAGTAGTTGCAATTCACTATTGCCCCTCTTCAATTTGGAATCAATTTCATTACACCCCAGAATTTAAGGTCCTTTACGTTATTGTTATGTATTTCTCTAAAATGTGTATACAAATGGGTTTCTAGATTGCCCCTATCTATGCATGAGAGATGTTCCCTAATTCTTTCTCTCAGCGTCCTGGTAGTCTCTCCTATGTATTTTTTTTTTACAAGAACATTCGATTATATATATTACATATATATCTTTGCATTCTATGGTTTCTTTAATGTTTAGTTTAAATTTTTTTTATGGGTGACATGATGCTTTTGATTTTACTACTATGTTTGCATCATCTGCATCCAATACATGGAAATATTCCTTTAAGAGGATAACCCTCCATATTAGTTTCACTGTAAGTTTTCTTTAACGGTTTCATTTCACTGGGAGCTAGCAGACGTTTGATGTTTTTTGCTTTTTTATAGATTATATTAGGGTATTCTGAAATTTGTTCTCCTATTATTGGGTCAGTTTGAAGGTGCCAGTGTCTCTTGGGTATTTTTGTGTCAATGGCATTATCTGTATTAAAATATGTAATAAAGGGAACATTTAATCTAGCATTATTTTCTCATTTATTTTCCTTTTTGTCATTATAGGTTAGAAGATTTTTCCTTTCTATTTTTTCTACCTCTTTTTTTGCTTGCGACATAATTTCTGAGTTGTAACCCCTTTCTGTAAATCTTTTTTCAAGGATTTCTATTTGTTTTTGATAGTCTCCAATTTTAGAACAATTTCTTTTTATTCTTATTTACTGACCCTTTGGTATATTGTCCTTCCAGCGGTCTAATGGCAGCTGTTATAATGTACAAAATTGTTTGCATCCACTGCCTAAATGAGTTGAGGTGACCAATTGTTGTTCTATAACCTCTATTTCCAAGTCTAGAAAGGTAATATGGGTAGAGCTATATTGATAAGTAAAACTAAGGCCCATGTTGTTAGCATTCATATCTTCCAAAAACTGAGTAAGTTCTCCTACTGGTCCCTGCCATATAAATATCAGATCGTCTATATATCTTTTATATAGCACGAGATTTGCACCCAGCTCATGCTTGAGGAGAAAATCTTCCTCCCAAATCCCCATGAAGATATTAGCATAGCTGGGTGCGAATCTCATGCCCATCGCTGTCCCCTTTATTCTTGTAATTTTTTTTACATAGGAGAGACTACCAGGACGCTGAGAGAAAGAATTAGGGAACATCTCATGCATAGATAGGGGCAATCTAGAAACCCATATGTATACACATTTTAGAGAAATACATAACAAAGTAAAGGACCTTAAATTCTAGGGTGTAATGAAATTGGTTCCAAATTGGAGAGGGGGCAATAGAGAATTGCAACTACTGAAAATGGAAGCAGAACTCATATACCAAATGGATACTTTATATCCATCAGGGTTAAACTCAGAGCTGGATATAATACCTCTGCTGTAAATATCATTTTATATAGTTTTCCCTATATAAATATCTATGTAATAAAATGTATTTTGTATATAAAAACAATAAAATCTGCACACATTCCTCATATATATATATATATGTGTGTATATGGAGGTGCTATGTTTGTTTTAAGAAAAGGCTAACTATTTAACTTTATTTAATTCAATAAGCTGTTTTTGGAATAAGCTTTGTGAATAAAAATGCTGAAATATAACTACATCTATTAAAGGATATTTATAATGAGATTATGAATGAATATGAAATTTAGTAAATGTATGTGTTAGAATGGAAACTGTCATAACAAGCAAAATATTAAGTGTCCACCTTAATCGATCTTTCATTAAAATGTCCACCTTTAATTGCAAAACTTAAGCACCAATAAGAGCAAAGGAAGGCCTTTTTAAACTGACTTTTCATACAGAGTAACATCAGTCTGGATAAAGCCCAGTCTGGGGTGAAACGCGTAGACTTTTTTAACTTTCTACCAGAATCTGCTTATTACAGCAGTGATTTGCATAAGGATCTGACAAAACGATAACATGCCATTGTGACGTAATAGGAGTCACGACCGGACCGACAGGAGTCACAATTAACTTCTCTCTCTAGACACGGACAGGACCACCGAGAGGGGCTACATTGTAAATACCGACAGGAATCACAACCATCTCTCCTTCTAGACGTGGACAGGACCACTGAGAGGTGCTACATTGTAACATCTACATATACACCTCGGTCTGAGGTGCAAGGTACACTGTATCAACGGCTAAAATAACCGAGAATAGCTGAAATGCTTTAATTGACTATTTGAATCCCTGCTCTGTGTTTGTTGTTTGGTGGGCATTTTTCTTTTTACGCCTACTCAGCTAGGCTTATCAGAAGGTCTAAACACACCGGTGTGAAAATAATTGTTTTTAGAAATATTATACTCTTGATGATATTTTGAATTATTTTTTTTATGCTAACATTTGCATTTTGCAGAAGTAATTTTATTTGCTACAGGGATAAGTTGCCTTAATAATTAGCCTATCTATGTTTTTTATATTATCTGCTACAAAATAAATATATTGTTATTATTGTAAATTTGACCTCATTTTATCTATTGCCGTTATTACTTTACATTTTAGTCTGTGCTTTAAGCGCTACCTCTAGGACATATATTGGATACTTTGTGTAATTGGAGGGGTTATACTGAGGTAAGCAGGACTTACTCTTTTCCTAAGCACTTTGTTTAAATATTTTTTCTGAGAACCTTCCTAGTCACTGACAATGTAACAGCAGCACAGGAACCCCGCTCTGATGATTAGAGTGCCTTATCACCTAACAATGTTACCTCAGCACAGGAACCAAGCTCTGATGATTAGATGCCTTATCACATGATCATCCACATGTCCTGAGAACCTTCCTACTCACTGAGACTGTAACAGCATTAGAGGAACCAAGCTCTGATGATCAGATGCCTTATCAAAGCCACATGTCCTGAGAACCTTCCTACTCACTGAAACTGTTACAGCAACACAGGAACCAAGCTCTGATGATTAGATACTTATCACATCCACATGTCCTGAGAACATTTCTACTCACTGAAACTGTTACAGCAACACAGGAACCAAGCTCTGATGATTAGATGCTTATCACATCCACATGTCCTGAGAACCTTTCTACTCACTGAGACTGTTACAGCAGCACAGGAACCAAGCTCTGATGATTAGATGCTTATCACATCCACATGTCCTGAGAACCTTCCTACTCACTGAGAATGTTACAGCAGCACAGGAACCAGGCTCTGATGATTAGATGCCTTATCACCTAACAATGTTACCTCAGCACAGGAACCAAGCTTTGATGATCAGATGCCTTATCACTTCCACCTGTCCTGAGAACCTTCCTACTCACTGACAATGTTACAGCAGCACAGGAACCAAGCTCTGATGATCAGATGCCTTATCACCTCCACCTGTCCTGAGAACCTTCCTACTCACTGAGAATGTTACAGCAGCACAGGAACCAGGCTCTGATGATTAGATGCCTTATCACCTAACAATGTTACCTCAGCAAAGGAACCAAGCTTTGATGATCAGATGCCTTATCACTTCCACCTGTCCTGAGAACCTTCCTACTCACTGATAATGTTACAGCAGCACAGGAACCAGGCTCTGATGATCAGATGCCTCAACTGCACCTGTCCTGAGAACCTTCCTACATGCTGATAATGTTACAGCAGCACAGGAACCAAGCTCTGATGATCAGATGCCTTAACACCTGCACCCGTCCTGAGAACCTTCCTACTCACTGACAATGTTACAGCAGCACAGGAACCAGGCTCTGATGATCAGATGCCTCAACTGCACCTGTCCTGAGAACCTTCCTACATGCTGATAATGTTACAGCAGCACAGGAACCAAGCTCTGATGATCAGATGCCTCAACACCTGCACCCGTCCTGAGAACCTTCCTACTCACTGAGACTGTTACAGCAATTCAGGAAAATATTGGGAAAAGTAAGATGTACCAAGTGCTATGGTGTGTGTCTGGTGCCCGTTGTGTACTTAGTGTTATGGTGTGTGCCAGTTGTGTATCCAGTGCTATGGTGTGTGCCTGGTGCCGGTTGTGTATCCAGGTGCCGGTTGTGTATCCAGTGCTATGGTGTGTGCCTCGTGCCGGTTGTGTATCCAGTGCTATGGTGTGTGTGTGTGTGCCTGGTGCCGGTTGTGTATTCAGTGCTATGGTGTGTGCCTGGTGCTGGTTGTGTATCCAGTGCTATGGTGTGTGTGCCTGGTGCCGGTTGTGTATCCAGTGCTATGGTGTGTGTGCCTGGTGCCGGTTGTGTATCCAGTGCTATGGTGTGTGTGTGCCTGGTGCCGGTTGTGTATCCAGTGCTATGGTGTGTGTGTGCCTGGTGCCGGTTGTGTATCCAGTGCTATGGTGTGTGTGTGCCTGGTGCCGGTTGTGTATCCAGTGCTATGGTGTGTGTGTGCCTGGTGCCGGTTGTGTATCCAGTGCTATGGTGTGTGTGTGCCTGGTGCCGGTTGTGTATCCAGTGTTATGGTGTGTGTGTGCCTGGTGCCGGTTGTGTATCCAGTGCTATGGTTTGTGTGTGCCGGTTGTGTATCCAGTGCTATGGTTTGTGTGTGCCGGTTGTGTATCCAGTGCTATGGTGTGTGCCTGGTGCCGGTTGTGTATCCAGTGCTATGGTGTGTGTCTGGTGCCGGTTGTGTATCCAGTGCTATGGTGTGTGTGTGCCGGTTGTGTATCCAGTGCTATGGTTTGTGTGTGCCGGTTGTGTATCCAGTGCTATGGTGTGTGCCTGGTGCCGGTTGTGTATCCAGTGCTATGGTGTGTGCCTGGTGCCGGTTGTGTATCCAGTGCTATGGTGTGTGTCTGGTGCCGGTTGTGTATCCAGTGCTATGGTGTGTGTCTGGTGCGGTTGTGTATCCAGTGCTACGGTGTGTGCCTGGTACCAGTTGTGTATCCAGTGCTATGGTGTGTCTGGTGCTGGTTGTTTCCATTGCTATGGTATGCGTGCCTGGATCTGGTTGTGTATCCAGTGCTATGGTGTGTGGTGCTGGTTGTGTATCCAGTGCTGGTGTGAGTGTGCCTGGTGCCGGTTGTGTATCCATTGCTATGGTGTGTGCCTGGTGCCGGTTGTGTATCCAGTGCTATGATGTGAGTCTGGTGCTGATTGTGTATCCAGGGGCAAAACTACAGGGGGGTGCAGAGGTCGAAATTGGGTGGGGGCCCAGCTTCAATTTTTTTTATTATAAAAAATGTTGACCTGCCACTGCCTGCACTGATATCATGTGAGTGTGACATGATACTTCACTAGTGTCTGACTACAGGGGTTAGTCTTTCTGTTTTACCCACTGGTGTTTATACGTGTGTGTGTGTATATGTATGTGACTGTGTGTGTATTTAGGCATGTATGTGTGTGTGTGTATGTTTGTTGAATCAGCAAATTACAGACCTTGTTACTACAGCATGGGAGGAGGGGGTAAACAGTGTCACTATACAGTACCCCTATATACAGTACGGGGGGGGGAGGGACTATGTCACAGACTACTGTGGTTACTTTATAAAGTACTGGGGCGGGTAGGGTCAGGCCAGCCATCTTACCCGCAGATTACAGACTGTGTCACTGACTCACTATATACAGTACTGGTGGGTTAAACAGTGTCACTATATACAGTAATAGGGGGTCAGACCATCTCACAAACTGGGCACAGGGTACCTCATTTTGCAGACATGTAATCTGATTCACTTTTTTTCTGTGTTAAATGTAAAAAAAAAAAAAAAGATACGTATCAAATTAACTTTTTTATGGGGGTGGGGGGCCCTTCTTAGATTCTTGCACCTGGGACTGTGGCTTCTAGTTACGCCTCTGTGTGTATCCATTGCTATGGTGTGTGTCTGGTGCCGTATGTTGTGTCCAGTGCTATGGTGTGTGTGTCTGGTGCCATATTGTGTGAGTATGGTGCCGGTTGTGTATCCAGTGCTATTGTGTGTGCCTGGTGCCAGTTGTGTATCCAGTGCTATGGTGTGTCTCTGGTGCCAGTTGTGTATCCAGTGCTATTGTGTGTGTCACGCCGCGCCGCTCTAGCCGTTGCTAGGGGCGCAGCGCCTTCTTACTGCTCGTTGCCTAGGGCTGTGTCGGCTCTGGAGGCGTGCGGCGCTGACATCATCGCCGCACGCTCCTGATGCCGACCGGTCCTGTGGCGCCAATCCTCAGGTATTTAAATGGGCAGCAAATAATCTATCACTGCCCAAGTATAGGTGCTACTTTGTGTACTCCTGGGTGTGATTGTTTGCTGGACTGATTGATTGTTGCTGATCCCTGCCTAGCTCACTTCGCTACTTGGTTAACTCCTGAATTGCTGGACTGATTTATTGTTGAAACACGGTCAATGCTCAACAGTACAGTCAGAATTCCTGACCCCTACTTCGAGCAAGCAGTCCCAGCACCAAAGCAACTGGGAAAGTCCAAAGGACAAGGGGGAACAAAAATTATCTGTAACGACCAGGCCCAGAGATAAGAAACGAATCTCCAGCCACGAGATCTAAAGTTGGTCTCGTCCGGGCCCTGAACCCGGGACCTCTCGCACCCATAGCGAGAATCCTACTCAGGAAAGGAAGGAGGAAGAGGCACGAACCCTCAGAGAGACTAGTTTGGGTTCCAAGATACCTACTCACATCTCCTTTCAGAACTGGAGGGGAAGGTACACTCATCAGAATAGTATGCAACATGAAAATCCAACCTCCAGGAGCAGAGAAGCAAAACGACCTCCGGAGGAGCCAACAGGATAGATGCAGTAGACCAGATTCTTCCAAATGGAAGGAATCGAAGACTCAACAGCTTGCTAGCACCCATGCAAGGCGCAAATAGCTGCAACTGGTCTTCAAACGGCAAATCCACTGCAAATCCGCTTGCTAGGCAGCTAAGGTACCATCTGGCCACTACAGCCAGCTCAGTAGAGAAATTCCCATATCTCTGGAAGGAAATAAAAGAAGGCGCCAGTAGGAACAAGGAGATTTTCCCAGGATCGGTAAAACCAACCTGTTGCTCAACCGGCCAGATCTAAAGTCTATCACATCTGGAAAACAGATTAACCAAAATGCCTAACCAAAGACAAGGACTAGGTTAAAAGACCAGACACCCGGAAACCGGATCCAAACTAATAACCCTTGAGGAACATCCACAAGATAACTCCATCTGAAGATGACCTTGCACCAATGTTGATGCAATCACAGCCATGCCCCCACGGGGTCTTAAACACTGATCTCCCATGTAAGTATCCCAGAGACTGAGCACTCATCCCCATGGGCCTCTCGGATCCACACCCACCAAGTAGACGAAGGCAGGACCCAAAAGAGATCAGAACTCAAACTAGAAAGTAATCTCTGATTGAGAGAATATGACAGTCTCTAAAAGATCCACTCTGGGTCAACCTCCAGGGGCCCCTATGGCTCAGGGAAATGACAAATGAACGAGCATCATAAAACTCCTAGCAGGCACCGGAACCAAACCGATTCGCCCAAGCAGGGGCAACCGAACATATGAAAAAGAGACAACATACAATCCCCCAGATCCCAAAAATTATAGGATCAGAAGAGGATATTGTAAGAAAACGTACCCTAAGGATCGGATTTCCTCAATAAGACGATAGGAAGACTGACCCCAAGGAAAAGGGAAACAAAATGCACAACCAACCTTGACCATAAGGAAGAGGTACTGTTAAAAGAGATCAGAACTAATCCGGACAATGCAATCTGGAATGAAGTACCATAGAGGAGAGGTAAGCACCCCCTAAACCAGGTACGGAAGATCTCTATGGATTCATCTGAACCCCGTCCCCTATCGAAGGGGAGAACCAAAGGACCTCAGGAACCCTTAAGTATACTGTCATAGCAAGATCCGTAATCCCGGCTATCCCTGCAGGGACAGGACACCTTGGACTGAGTACATCAAACATCAGACGCCCCACCCTGTGACGAAAGGCAAAGAATGACTGGGGGATGAGGGAAGTGGGGGAGGTATTTAAGCCTTTGGCTGGGGTATCTTTGCTTCCTCCTGGTGGCCAGGTTCTGTATTTCCCAAAAGTAATGAATGAAGCTGTGGACTCTCCCCGTTTAAGAAGAAAATGAACATTTTGTAGTTAGAATCACAGAAACCGCTCCGGAAGGTTACGTAGCGTCATGTCAGGCTGGTTGCTGATATAGAGCAGTGGTGCCTCTCACACATCTTGGTTAATTAATGTGACAAAAACTGAGTGCAAACTGTTTCTATGTTTTAATATAAATTTTTTTTATTAAATTGAACAGTAATACAGTGTGCCACTAGTAGCTTTATGTAAATTTATATTAATGCCGTCACGTATAAAACACAAATGATTGCTGACACCACAACACACACATTGTAATGACAATTCAGCTATCAAACACTAACAGCTCAGACACTAACACAAAATGGGCACACCAAGCAGACAGCACGCACACACCAAGCAGACAATGCGCTCAGATACACAACACACTCACCATCACACAACACACACACCACACTTACACCAAGCAGACAACACGCACACACACACACTTACACCAAGCAGACAATACGCTCACACACACCACACTTACACCAAGCAGACAACACACACACCACACTTACACCAAGCAGACAATACGCTCACACACACCACACTTACACCAAGCAGAGAATATGCTCACACACACCACACGTACACAAAGCAGACAATACGCTCACACATAAACACAACACACTTACACCAAGCAGAAAATACGCTCACACACACCACACTTACACCAAGCAGACAACATGCACACACACACACCACACTTACACTAAGCAGACAACACACACACACCACACTTACACCAAGCAGACAACACACACACACCACACATACACAAAGCAGACAATATGTTCACACACACCACACAAACACAAAGCAGACAATACGCTCACACATAAACACAACACACTTACACCAAGCAGAAAATACGCTCACACACACACCACATTTACACCAAGCAGACAATATGCTCACACACACACCACACTTACACCAAGCAGACAACACGCTTACACCAAACAAACATGATCCCACCAAGCACACAAAACGCTCACACCAAGCGCACAACACACAAAACGCTCACACCAAGCACACAACACCCTCACAACATGCTCACACCAAGCACACAACACACTCACACCAAGCACACAATATGATCCCACCAAGCACACAACATGCTCACCTCAAGTTCACAACAAGGACACAAAACACACAACACACTCACAACAAGCACACAAATGTCTTCAATGCAAATTGAGTTATTTCCTCATTGAGATGTGGCCCAAATCAGATGACAGCACAAAACAGAAGAACAGCTGGTGCAAGAAAGGATTAAGTATTTTTGTCCCTAAGGTGTCCTGAAGTCCTTGTGACCAGCATCTGATGATTACATGCAGGCTTCTTCCTCCGGTGCCACCTCTAGACCCTCTAGCAGCCCTTGCAGACACTTGCATATCTCCTCAGTGCTGCGATACACTCGCTTCATCCCTCGGGGGAGGTACCGACATGAGGACAAGTCCAGGTGAGTGAGGGAGGGGCAGCTGGATAGCAGCTCCCTGTGGGGTGACAAACAGCAATGCTATCAGCTGATAGGGAGCGGCACACACACATCACTCACTGGGCACAACTGGACAGCACACAAAGGTTAAAGGACCACTAAACACAGTAGCACATTATAATCAGTAAACGGATAATAAAAACACAATGCAAAATAACTTTTTTCTGACAAATTTTAAAGTTCGTTCTATTTTCCCACCCACTGCATCATGTGACAACCATCAGCCAATCATAAAATGCATATGTTTATCCTGTGAATCTTGCACATGCTCAGTAGGAGCTGGTGCCTCAAAGTGTGCAAATATAGTTTCATTTTGACTTGAGTGTCCCTTTAACTGAACATCAAAATACATCTTGAATGATAAATTTTACTTATTACATCCTGGAAGCTCTGTCTTGGCATTCACCATATTACTCCTCCCAAAAAAATGTTTGTCGCACTTTCTCTATAAGAAACCTGTGATTAATAACAGCCTGCCCAGGAACATATCTGTCCTTGATATGTACCGCTCTGCTGTAGGGGTTGGCTGGTGTTGATGCAATTTCCAAACTCATCAAAAAACAGCTGTGACCTATTACAGTACAATCCCCACAACATAATGTCCAAACCCCACCAAGGAACCCTCAGCACCACATGCAGCAGTGTACAAAACCCACAGGAACCCTCAGCACCACATGCAGCAGTGTACAAAACCCACAGGAACCCTCAGCACCACATGCAGCAGTGTACAAAACCCACAGGAACCCTCAGCACCACATGCAGCAGTGTACAAAACCCACAGGAACCCTCAGCAGTGTCCAAACCCCACAGGAACCCTCAACCCCACACACAGCAGTATCCAAACCTTACCCAGAAACAACCAACCCCACACACAGCAGTGTCCAAACCTTACCCAGAAACAACCAACCCCACACCCAGCAGTGTCCAAACCTTACCCAGAAACAACCAACACCACACACAGCTAATGTCCAAACCCCACCCAGAAACCACCAACCCCACAAACAGCAATGTCCAAACCCCACCCAGGAACCCTCAGCCCCACACACAGCAGTGTACAAAACCCACAGGAACCCTCAGCAGTGTCCAAACCCCACAGGAACCCACAACCCCACACACAGCAGTATCCAAACCTTACCCAGAAACAACCAACCCCACACACAGCAGTGTCCAAACCTTACCCAGAAACAACCAACCCCACACACAGCAATGTCCAAACCCCACCCAGAAACCACCAACCCCACACACAGCAATGTCCAAACCCCACCCAGAAACCACCAACCCCACAAACAGCAGTGTCCAAACCCCACCAAGAAACAACCAACCCCACACACAGCAATGTCCAAACCCCACCCAGGAACCCTCAGCCCCACACACAGCAGTGTCCAAACCCCACAGGAACCCTCAGCCCCACACACAGCAGTGTCCAAATCCCACAGGAACCCTCAACCCCACACACAGCAGTGTCCAAACCCCACCGAGAGACAACCAACCCCACACACAGCAATATCCAAACCCCACCCAGAAGATACCAACCCCACACACAGCAATGTCCAAACCCCACCCAGAAAATACCAACCCCACACACAGCAATGTCCAAACCCCACCCAGAAAACAACAAACCTCACACACAGCAACGTCCAGACCCCACCCAGAAACAACCAACCCCCCCACCCAGAAACAACCAACCCCACACACAGCAATGTCCAAACCCCACCCAGAAACAACCAACCCCACACACAGCAATGTCCAAACCCCACCCAGAAACAACCAACCCCACACACAGCAATGTCCAAAACCCACTCAGAAACAACCAACCCCACACACAGCAATGTGCCTGGTGCCGGTTGTGTATCCAGTGCTATGGTGTGTGTGCCTGGTGCCGGTTGTGTATCCAGTGCTATGGTGTGTGTGCCTGGTGCCGGTTGTGTATCCAGTGCTATGGTGTGTGTGCCTGGTGCCGGTTGTGTATCCAGTGCTATGGTGTGTGTGTGCCTGGTGCCGGTTGTGTATCCAGTGCTATGGTGTGTGTGTGCCTGGTGCCGGTTGTGTATCCAGTGCTATGGTGTGTGTGTGTGCCTGGTGCCGGTTGTGTATCCAGTGCTATGGTGTGTGCCTGGTACCGGTTGTGTATCCAGTGCTATAGTGTCTGTATCCAGTGCTATGGTGTGTGTCTGGTACCGGTTGTGTATCCAATGCTATGGTGTGCCTGGTACCGGCTGTGTATCCAATGCTATGGTGTGTATCCAGTGCTATGGTTTGTGTCTGGTGCCGGTTGTGTATCCAGTGCTACGGTGTGCGCCTGGTACCAGTTGTGTATCCGGTGCTATGGTGTGTCTGGTGCTGGTTGTTTCCATTGCTATGGTATGCGTGCCTGGTGCTGGTTGTGTATCCAGTGCTATGGTGTGCGTGCCTGGTGCTGGTTGTGTATCCAGTGCTGGTGTGTGTGTGCCTGGTGCCGGTTGTGTATCCATTGCTATGGTGTGTGCCTGGTGCCGGTTGTGTATCCAGTGCTATGGTGTGAGTCTGGTGCCGATTGTGTATCTAGGGGCGAAACTACAGGGGGTGCAGAGGTCGCAATTGTGACTGTTGACCTGCCACTGCCTGCACTGATATCATGTGAGTGTGACATGATACTTCACTAGTGTCTATTACTACAGGGGTTAGTCTTTCTGTTTTACCCACTGGTGTATATATGTGTGTGTGTATGTATGTATGTGACTGTGTATGTGTATATATGCATGTATGTGTGTGTGTGTGTATGTTTGTTGAACCAGCAAATTACAGACCTTGTTCCTACAGCATGGGGGGAGGGGGTAAACAGTGTCACTATACAATTCCCCTATATACAGTACGGGGGGGGGCTGGACCATGTCACAGACTACTGTGATCACTTTATAAAGTACTGGGGTGAGTAGGATCAGGCCAGCCATCTCACCGGCAGATTACAGACTGTGTCACTGACTCACTATATACAGTACTGGTGGGTTAAACAGTGTCACTATATACAGTAATAGGGGGTAAGACCATCTCACAGACTGTGGGCACAGGGTACCTCCTTTTGCATACATGTAATCTGATTCACATTTTTTTCTGTGTTAAATGTAAAAAAAAAAAAAAAAAAAAGAAAGATATGTATCAAATTCACTTTTTTTTGGGGGGGGGGCCCTTCTTAGATTCTTGCACCTGGGCCTGTGACTTCTAGTTACGCCTCTGTGTGTATCCATTGCTATGGTGTGTGTCTGGTGCCGTATGGTGTGTCCAGTGCTATGGTGTGTGTGTCTGGTGCCATATTGTGTGAGTCTGGTGCCGGTTGTGTATCCAGTGCTATGGTGTGCGCCTGGTGCCGGTTGTGTATCCAGTGCTATGGTGTGTCTCTGGTGCAGGTTGTGTATCCAGTGCTATTGTGAGTGTGTCACGCCACACCGCTCTAGCCGTTGCTAGGGGCCCGGCGTCTTCTTACTGCTCGCTGCCTAGGGCTGTGTCGGCTCTGGAGGCGTGTGCGGCGCTGACGTCATCGCCGCACGCTCCTGATGCCGACCGGTCCTGTGGCACCAATCCTCAGGTATTTTTTAAATATCTTTATTTTTTGCGTGCATCTTACAAGTGGTAAGAGATACATACATCAAGTTTCAAGTGCTGCATGGTTACAAGTCAAGGAGAACCATAAAATATTGATCGCATTTCTTAGCATTCACAACAGTTAGTAAAGCTCCTTAAAACAAAGGAAAACCTGAAAATGCATAAATTGGTTACCCTGTAGTGCACTTACTATTTTCTTATATATACGAGAAAGAAAACAAAACAAACAGACAACAAAAAAGCAAGAGAAAAGAAAAAGAGAAAAAAACAAAACAAACAAAAACCTTTGAACATAAACTTAACCCTAGCCTGTGTGGTTAACTCTTTCCTCTCCTCCTCACCTCTGCTCCCCCCCCCCCCCGGGATTCCTGTCAATCCTCAAGTATTTTAATCTGCAGCAAATAATCTATCCCTGCCCAAGTATAGGTGCTACTTTATGTACTCCTGGGTGTGATTGTTTGCTGGACTGATTGATTGTTGCTGATCCCTGCCTATCTCACTTCGCTACTTGGTTAACTCCTGAATTGCTGGACTGATTTATTGTTGAAACGCGGTCAATGCTCAACAGTACAGTCAGAATTCCTGACCCCTACTCCGAGCAAGCAGTCCCAGCACCAAAGCGACTGGGAAAGTCCAAAGGACAAGGGAGAACAAAAATTATCTGTAACGACCAGGCCCAGAGATCAGAAACGAATCTCCAGCCACGAGATCTAAAGTTGGTCTCGTCCGGGCCCTGAACCCGGGACCTCTCGCACCCATAGCGAGAATCCTACTCAGGAAAGGAAGGAGGAAGAGGCACGAACCCTCAGAGAGACTAGTTTGGGTTCCAAGATACCTACTCGCATCTCCTTTCAGAACTGGAGGGGAAGGTACACTCAACTAAGAGAGACCCTCGACTAACAACTATCAGAATAGTATGCAACATGAAAATCCAACCTCCAGGAGCAGAGGAGCAAAACGACCTCCGGAGGAGCCAACAGGATAGATGCAGTAGACCAGATTCTTCCAAATGAAAGGAATCGAAGACTCAACAGCTTGCTAGCACCCATGCAAGGCGCAAATAGCTGCAACTGGTCTTCAAACTGCAAATCCACTGCAAATCCGCTTGCTAGGCAGCTAAGGTACCATCCGGCCACTACAGCCAGCTCAGTAGAGAAATTCCCATATCTCTGGAAGGAAATAAAAGAAGCCGCCAGTAGGAACAAGGAGATTTTCCCAGGATCGGTAAAACCAACCTGTTACTCAACCGACCAGATCCAAAGTCTATCACATCTGGAAAACAGATTAACCAAAATGCCTAACCAAAGACAAGGACTAGGTTAAAAGACCGGACACCCGGAACCCGGATCCAAACTAATAACCCTTGAGGAACATCCACAAGATAACTTCATCTGAAGATGACCTTGCACCAATGTTGATGCAATCACAGCCATGCCCCCTTAAACACTGATCTCCCATGTAAGTATCCCAGAGACTGAGCACTCATCCCCATGGGCCTCTCGGATCCACACCCACCAAGTAGACGAAGGCAGGACCCAAAAGAGATCAGAACTCAAACTAGAAAGTAATCTCTGATTGACAGAATATGACAGTCTCTAAAAGATCCACTCTGGATCAACCTCTAGGGGCCCCTACGGCTCAAGGAATTGACGAATGAACGAGCATCATAAAACTCCTAGCAGGCGCCGGAACCAAACCGATTCGCCCAAGCAGGGGCAACCGAACATATGAAAAAGAGACAACATACAATCCCCCAGATCCCAAAAATTATAGGATCAGAAGAGGATATTGTAAGAAAACGAACCCTAAGGATCGGATTTCCTCAATAAGATGGCAGGAAGACTGACCCCCTAGGAAAAGGGAAACAAAATACACAACCAACTTTGACCATAAGGAAGAGGTACTGTTAAAAGAGATCGGAACTAATCCGGACAATGCAATCTGGAATGAAGTACCATAGAGGAGAGGTAAGCACCCCCTTAAACCAGGTACGGAAGATCTCTATGGATTCATCTGAACCCCGTCCCCTATCGAAGGGGAGAACCAAATGACCTCAGGAACCCTTAAGTATACTGTCATAGCAGGATCCGTAATCCCAGCTATCCCTGCAGGGACAGGACACCTTGGACTGAGTACATCAAACATCAGACGCCCCACCCTGTGACGAAAGGCAAAGAATGACTGGGGGATGAAGGAAGTGGGGGAGGTATTTAAGCCTTTGGCTGGGGTGTCTTTGCCTCCTCCTGGTAGCCAGATTCTGTATTTCCCAAAAGTAATGAATGCAGCTGTGGACTCTCCCCGTTTAAGAAGAAAATGTACATTTTGTAGTTAAAATCACAGAAACCGCTCCGGAAGGTTACGTAGCGTCATGTCAGGCTGGTTGCTGATATAGAGCAGTGGTGCCTCTCACACATCTTGGTTAATTAATGTGACAAAAACTGAGTGCAAACTGTTTCTATGTTTTAATATAAATTTTTTTTATTAAATTGAACAGTAATACAGTGTGCCACTAGTAGCTTTATGTAAATTTATATTAATGCCGTCACGTATAAAACACAAATGATTGCTGACACCACAACACACACATTGTAATGACAATTCAGCTATCAAACACTAACAGCTCAGACACCAACACAAAATGCGCACACCAAGCAGACAGCACGCACACACCAAGCAGACAATACGCTCAGATACACAACACACTCACAAACACAACACACTCACCATCACACAACACACTTACACCAAGCAGACACCACACACACCACACTTACACCAAGCAGACAACACACACACACACCACACTTACACCAAGCAGACAACACACACACACACCACACTTACACCAAGCAGACAACACACACACACACCACACTTACACCAAGCAGACAACACACACACACCACACTTACACCAAGCAGACAACACACACACACCACACTTACACCAAGCAGACAACACACACACACACCACACTTACACCAAGCAGACAACACACACACACCAAACTTACACCAAGCAGACAACACACACACACACCACACTTACACCAAGCAGACAACACACACACACCACACTTACACCAAGCAGACAACACACACACACCACACTTACACCAAGCAGACAACACACACACACCACACTTACACCAAGCAGACAATACGCTCATACGCACCACACTTACACCGAGCAGACAATACACCACACGTACACATAGCAATGTCTCTGTGAGGTTGTGTGTGTATGTCTCTGTGAGGGTGTGTGCATATGTCTTTGTGCATTTTCTGTGGGTGTCTCTGTGAGAGTGTGTGTGTATAGAGAGTGTGTGTGTGTATGTCTCTGTATATGTACGTCTGTGTGTTTTCTGTGTGTCTGTGAGTATGTACGTCTTTGTGTGTTTTCTGTGTGTGTGTATGTATGTCTGTCTTTGTGTGTTTTCTGTGGGTGCCTGGGAGTATGTATGTCTTTGTGTGTTTTCTGTGGGTGTCTGTGAGTATGTACGTCTTTGTGTGTTTTCTGTGTGTGTGTATGTATGTACGTCTTTGTGTGTGTGTGTATGTCTGTGTATTTTCTGTGTGTATGTCTTTGTGCGTTTTCTGTGTGTGTGTGTGTGTGTGTATGTATGTCTTTGTGTGTTTTCTGTGGGTGTCTCTCTGTGTGTGTATGTCTGTGTGTTTTCTGAGGCTGTCTCTGTCAGTGTTTCCTTGGGTGTATGTGCAAGTTTGTGTTTGAGTTTGTGTGTGTGTCCATTGTCTTTTCCTTTTTAGGACATTTTGACCTTACTACTGATTATTCACATCTTTCTACAGACTTTGAGACTAATGAGACCTTTCCGGAAGTCACCAATCTACCACTTAACCTTTAAATTAATGTTTAGGCAGTCCAGGGCCCTTCCTTTCAGCCACTGCATGCTGTTGTCATCATATAGTTGTCATCATCCTTGACAAAAAACTAAATTTATGCTTACCTGATATATGTATTTCTTTGGTGAGTCCACGGCGTCCTCAATTACTGTGTCATCTACCCAAGCTAGAGGACACAGAAGATCAGGGAGGGACAAGACAGGTAGACCTAAACAGAATGCACCACCGCTTGAAGAACCTGTCTCCCAAAAGAAGCCTCAGCCGAGGCAAAAGTATTAAATTTGGAAAATTTGGAAAAAGTATGCAGAAAATACCAAGTTGCAGCCTTGCAAATCTATTCCACAGAAGCTTAATTTTTGAAAGCCCAAGAAGAGGAGACAGCCCTAGTGGAATGAGCTGTAATTCTCTCAGGAGGCTGCTGCCCAGCAGTCTTATAAGTCAAACAAATTAAACTTCTCAACCAGAGAGAAAGAGAAGTAGCTTTCTGACCTTTACGTTTCCCAGAGAAACAAACAAACAGGGCTGAAGAATGGCGAAAATCTCTAGTCGCCTGTAGGTAAAATTTCAGAGAACACACAACATCCAAGTTGTGCTCAAACGTTCCTTATGAGAAGAAGGATTAGGACATAGAGAAGGAACAACAATTTTCTGATTAATATTTCAAAACAACCTTAGGAAGAAAACTTTACTTAGTACGAAGAACCGCCTTATCAGCATGAAAGATAAGATAAGGCGAATCACACTGCAAAGCTGAGAGTTCCGAGACTCTCCGAGCAGAAGAAATAGCCAAAAGAAACAAAACCTTCCAAGATAACAACCTAATATCTATGGAATGCATGGGCTCAAAGGGAGCCTGCTGTAAGACTTTAAGTACAAGGTTAAGGCTCCAAGGAGGAGCAACAGATTTAAACACAGTCCTAATCCTGATCAAGGACTGACAAAAAGATTGCACATCTGGTACGTCTGCCAGCCACTTATCTAGCAAGATAGACAAAGCAGAAATCTGACCATTCAGGGTACTGACAAACCCTTCTCCAAACCTTCCTGGAGAAAAGACAAAATCCTAGGAATTCTGACTCTACTCCAAGAGTATCCCTTAGATTTACACCAATAAATATATTTACACCATATCTTATGGTAAATCTTCCTAGTAACAGGCTTGCGAGCCTGAATCAAAGTCTCAATGACCGACTCCGAAAAACCACGCTTAGCCAAAACTAAGCGTTCAATCTCCAAGCAGTCAGCTTCAGAGAAACGAGATTTGGATGAAGTAAAGGACCCTGAATCAGAGGGTCCTTCCTCAGTGGCAATCTCCAAGGCGGGAGAGACGACATCTCCACTAGGTCTGCATACCAAATCCTGCGAGGCCACGCAGGAGCTATTAGAATCACTGTTGCTCTCTCCCGTTTGATACAAGCAATGACTCATGGAAGGAGAGCAAATGGAGGAAATAGGTATGCTAGCCTGAAATCCCAATGAACCGCCAGAGCATCTATCAAAACAGCCAGTGGATCCCTTGACCTTGAACCGTACCTTGGAAGTTTGGCATTCTGCCGAGACGCCATCAGATCCAACTCCAAAATCCCACATTTGAGGATTATGCTGGAGAACACCTCCGGATGAAGTTCCCACTCTCTAGGATGAAAAGTCTGCCTGCTCAGGAAATCCGCTTCCCAGTTGTCCACTCCTGGAATGTGGATGGCAGATTGTGAGCTTCCGCCCACTGAATAATCTGAGCCACTTCCTTCATGGCTAAGGAACTCGGAGTTTACCCCTGGTGGTTGATGTAGGCCACAGAGGTTATGTTGTCTGACTGAAATCTGATAAACCGGGCTAAGGACAACTGAGGCCAAGCCATTAGAGCACTGTAAATCGTTCTCAACTCCAAGATGTTTATGGGAAGAGCAGACTCCTCCCGAGTCCAGAGTCCCTGCACCTCTTACGAGTCCCAGACTGCTCCCCAGCCCAGCAGACTGGCATCTGTGATCACAATCACCCAGAAAGGTCTCTGAAAGCATGTTGCCAGAGACAGATGCTCCTGAGAAAGCCACCATGGGAGAGAGTCTATTGTCGTCTGATCTAGATCTATCCTCTGAGATAGATCTGCATGATCCCCGTTCCATTGACGGAGCATGCACAACTGCAAAGCTCTTAAATGGAAACAAGCCAAAAGAAAAATGTCCATTGAAGCAACCATCAGACCAATTACCTCCATACATTGAGCCACTGATGGTCGAACAGTGGTCTGGAGAGAAAGGCAAGAGGAAAGAATCTTGGCCTTTCTGATGTCCATCAGAAAAATTTTCATTGAGAGGGAATCTATTATGGTCCCTAAGAAAACAACTCTTGTAGCTGGAACAAGAGAACTCTCTTCCAGATTCATTTTCCATTCATGAGAATGTAGAATAGACAACAAGATCTCTGTGTGAGAATTTGCTTGTTGAAAAGATGGCGCCTGAACCAGAATGTCGTCCAGATGGGGTGCAACTGCAACTCCCCGAGACTGGATTACTGCCAAGAGAGCCCCCAAAACCTTTCAGATAATTCTGGGAGCTGTGGCAAGGCCAAATGGAAGAGCCACAAACTGAAAGTGTTTGTCTAGAAATGCAAATCTCAGGAACTTGTGATGATCCCTGCGGATGGGAACATGAAGATATGCATCCTTCAAGTCTATGGTCGTCACGAACTGACCCTCTTGGACCAAGGGAAGAATGGAAAGAATGGTCTGCATTTTGAAGGACGGTACCCTGAGAAACTTGTTGAGACACTTTAGGTCTAGAATGGGATGAAAAGTTCCCTCTTTTTTGGGAACCACAAACAGATTGGAATAGAAACCTAGACCGAGTTCCTGTACTGGGACTGGAACTATCATTCCCAGGGAGGAAACATCCTGAACAATAAAGCCTTTATCTTTATCTGGCCTACAGATAACCTTGAGAGGTGAAACCTGCCCCTGGGAGGAAAAGTCTTGAATTCCAATTTAAAACCCTCAGAAACTATGTCCACAGCCCAGGGATCTGGGACATCTCGTGTCCAGGCTTGGGAAAAACATAATTTATGTAAGAACTTACCTGATAAATTCATTTCTTTCATATTGGCAAGAGTCCATGAGCTAGTGACATATGGGATATACAATCCTACCAGGAGGGGCAAAGTTTCCCAAACCTCAAAATGCCTATAAATACACCCCTCACCACACCCACAATTCAGTTTAACGAATAGCCAAGCAGTGGGGTGATAAAGAAAGGAGTAGAAAGCATCAACAAAGGAAATTTGGAAATAATTGTGCTTTATACAAAAAATCATATCCACCATAAAAAAGGGGTGGGCCTCATGGACTCTAGCCAATATGAAAGAAATGAATTTATCAGGTAAGTTCTTACATAAATTATGTTTTCTTTCATGTAATTGGCAAGAGTCCATGAGCTAGTGACATATGGGATATCAATACCCAAGATGTGGAGTCTTCCACTCAAGAGTCACTAGAGAGGGAGGGACTAAAATAAAAAACAATTTATGTAAGAACTTACCTGATAAATTCATTTCTTTCATATTAGCAAGAGTCCATGAGCTAGTGACGTATGGGATAGCAGATACCCAAGATGTGGAACTTCCACGCAAGAGTCACTAGAGAGGGAGGGATACAATAAAGACAGTCAATTCCGCTGAAAAATAATCCACACCCCAAATAAGTTTAAATCTTATAATGAAAAAAACTGAAATTATAAGCAGAAGAATCAAACTGAATCAGCTGCCTGAAGTACTTTTCTACCAAAAACTGCTTCAGAAGAAGAAAACACATCAAAATGGTAGAATTTAGTAAAAGTATGCAAAGAAGACCAAGTTGCTGCTTTGCAAATCTGATCAACCGAAGCTTCATTCCTAAATGCCCAGGAAGTAGAAACGGACCTAGTCGAATGAGCTGTAATCCTTTGAGGAGTAGTTCTAACCGACTCAACATAAGCATGATGAATCAAAGACTTTAACCAAGACGCCAAAGAAATGGCAGAGGCCTTCTGACCTTTCCTAGAACCAGAAAAGATAACAAATAGACCAGAAGTCTTTCGGAAATCTTTAGTAGCTTCAACATAATATTTCAAAGCTCTTACTACATCCAAAGAATGTAATGATCTTTCCTTAGAATTCTTAGGATTAGGACACAATGAAGGAACAACAATTTCTCTACTAATGTTGTTAGAATTCACAACCTTAGGTAAAAATTTAAATGAAGTCCGTAACACTGCCTTATCCTGATGAAAAATCAGAAAAGGAGATTCACAAGAAAGAGCAGATAATTCAGAAACTCTTCTAGCAGAAGAGATGGCCAAAAGGAACAAAACTTTCCAAGAAAGTAATTTAATGTCCAGAGAATGCATAGGTTCAAACAGAGGAGCTTGTAAAGCCCTCAGAACCAAATTAAGACTCCAAGGAGGAGAGATTGACTTAATGACCAAAGCCTGTACAAAACAATGAATATCAGGAAGATTAGCTATCTTTCTGTGAAACAGCACAGAAAGAGCAGAAATTTGTCCTTTCAAGGAACTGGCAGACACACCTTTATCCAAACCATCCTGAAGAAACTGTAAAATTCTAGGAATTCTAAAAGAATGCCAGGAAAATTGATGAGAAGAACACCAAGAAATGTAAGTCTTCCAGACTCGATAATATATCTTCCTAGACACAGATTTACGAGCCTGTAACATAGTATTAATTACGGAGCCAGAGAAACCTCTATGACTAAGAATCAAGCGTTCAATCTCCATACATTCAAATTTAATGATTTGAGATCCTGATGGAAAAATGGGCCTTGAGATAGAAGGTCTGGTCTTAACGGAAGAGTCCAAGGTTGGCAACTGGCCATCCGAACAAGATCCGCATACCAAAACCTGTGAGGCCATGCTGGAGCCACCAGCAGTACAAACAAACGCTCCTTTAGAATCTTGGAAATCACTCTTGGAAGAAGAACTAGAGGAGGAAAGATATAGGCAGGATGATACTTCCAAGGAAGCGACAATGCATCCACTGCCTCCGCCTGAGGATCCCTGGATCTGGACAGATACCTGGGAAGTTTCTTGTTTAGATGAGAAGCCATCAGATCTATTTCTGGAAGACCCCAGATTTGAACAATCTGAAGAAATACCTCTGGGTGAAGAGAGCATTCGCCCGGATGCAACGTCTGGCGACTGAGATAATCCGCTTCCCAATTGTCTATACCTGGTATGTGAACCGCAGAAATTAGACAGGAGCTGGATTCCGCCCATACAAGTATTCGAGATACTTCTTTCATCGCCAGAGGACTGTGAGTCCCCCCTTGATGATTGATATATGCCACGGTTGTGACATTGTCCGTCTGAAAACAAATGAACGATTCTCTCCTCAGAAGAGGCCACAACTGAAGAGTTCTGAAAATCGCAGGGAGTTCCAAAATGTAGATTGGTAATCTCGCCTCCTGAGATTCCCAAACCCCTGCGCTGTCAGAGACCCCCATACCGCTCCCCAACCTGTCAGACTCGCATCTGTTGAGATCACAGTCCAGGTTGGAAGAACAAAAGAAGCCCCTTGAATTAAACGATGGTGATCTGTCCACCACGTCAGAGAGTGTCGTACAATCAGATTTAAAGATATAAACTGTGATATCTTTGTATAATCCCTGCATCACTGGTTCAGCATACAGAGCTGAAGAGGTCGCATGTGAAAACGAGCAAAGGGGATCGCGTCCGATGCAGCAGTCAAAAGACCTAGAATTTCCATGCATAAGGCTACCGAAGGGAATGATTGAAACCGAAGGTTTCGACAGGCTGAAATCAATTTCAGACGTCTTTGTCCGTCAGAGACAAAGTCATGGACACTGAATCTATTTGGAAACCTAAAAAGGTTACCCTTGTCTGAGGAATCAATGAACTCTTTGGTAAATTGATCCTCCAACCATGTTCTTGAAGAAACAACACAAGTCGATTTGTATGAGATTCTGCTAAATGTGAAGACTGAGCAAGTACCAAGATATCGTCCAAATAAGGAAATACCACAATACCCTGTTCTCTGATTACAGATAGAAGGGCACCGAGAACTTTTGAAAAAATCCTTGGAGCCGTTGCTAGGCTGAACGGCAGAGCCACAAACTGGTAATGCTTGTCTAGAAAAGAGAATCTCAGAAACTGAAAGTGGTCTGGATGAATCGGAATATGCAGATATGCATCCTGCAAATCTATTGTAGACATATAATGCCCTTGCTGAACTAAAGGCAGAATAGTCCTTATAGTTACCATTTTGAATGTTGGTATCCTTACATAACGATTCAATATTTTTAAATCCAGAACTGGTCTGAAGGAATTCTCCTTCTTTGGTACAATGAATAGATTTGAGTAAAACCCCAGCCCCTGTTCTGGAACTGGCACAATTACTCCAGCCAACTCTACATCTGAAACACATTTCAGAAATGCCTGAGCCTTCACTGGATTTATTGGAATGCGAGAAAGAAAAAATCTTCTTGTAGGTGGCCTTACCTTGAAACCTATTCTGTACCCTTGTGAAACAATGTTCTGAATCCAAAGACTGTGAATTGATTTGATCCAAATTTCTTTGAAAAATCGTAATCTGCCCCCTACCAGCTGCGCTGGAATGAGGGCCGCACCTTCATGTGGACTTGGGAGCTGGCTTTTGGCTTTCTAAAAGGCTTGGATTTATTCCAGACTGGAGACGGTTTCCAAACAGGGGAAGGATCAGGCTTCTGTTCCTTATTCTGACGAAAGGAACGAAAACGATTAGCAGCCCTATATTTACCCTTAGATTTTTTGTCCTGAGGTAAAAAAGTTCCTTTCCCCCCCAGTAACAGTTGAAATAATAGAATCCAACTGAGAACCAAACAATTTATTACCTTGAAAAGAAAGGGAAAGCAAAGTTGACTTAGAAGATATATCAGCATTCCAAGTTTTAAGCCATAAAGCTCTTCTAGCTAGAATAGCTAAAGACATATACCTGACATCAACTCTGATGATATCAAAAATGGCATCACAAATAAAGTTATTAGCATGTTGAAGAAGTTTAACAATGCTATGAGAATTATGATCTGACACTTGTTGCGCCAAAGCCTCCAACCAAAAAGTGGAAGCTGCAACAACATCAGCCAAAGAAATAGCAGGCCTAAGAAGATTACCTGAACATAAATAAGCTTTCCTTAGAAAGGAAAAGTGCTTAGTGAGTACAGCGCTACAAAGTCCTAGAGGAAAGGATTTGTGGCTAAAGATGGTGTCCACGATTGGTATAACTATAAGTGACGAGTTGATCGTATTGCAAATAGCCTATAGGTCTAAGTGCATAAATGTTTCGATGTATACGAAAAATAATAACTTATAATGGATCAGATGCTCCTATATGTTATGCTAAAACCATTTATTATGTTTTACTAATAACATTTTACTAATAACATTTTGATTTAACATATGTAGTTAAAAATCCTTGACAATGTGTGTGTACATAAAATACATAAAAGTCCTTTAAAACACAGTTCTATGACAGGATATTAAAAACAAATCTATGGTACCAATATGTGCACATAAAAAAGGGGGGGGGATTTTCAGAATATAGTCTTAAAAATCTGAAGAATAGTCGTCTGATCCTATGGTATATCGACTTTATAAAGTGTCTCAATGTTGGTGTGTTCAAATATAGTGAACCACTTAAAAATATGAAAAATATGAAAAAATAAAAATAAAATAGAAATGTGTGAAAAAATGTGAAAAAATAGATTCATTGCCTCTCAAAAATGAAAAATATGAAAAAATTATCAAAAATATCAAAAATACTAAAAATATAAAAAATATCAAAAATATAAAATTTTTAAAATTTGTGATATCACAACTGTGAAAAATAAAAGATAAAATTAAAATAAGTGGAGTGAAAGTCAAATAAATCCTTGAAAATAGTGATATATATAATAGTGTAACAAATGATCCCAAAAGGTGTAACAAATGTTCCCAAAAGGTAGTGATAACTCCAAATGCAAATGATATTGAGAAGTCTGTTGAGACTTAAATGTATCCAAAGTATATATCCAAACAGGTGTAGTTATATTGTGGTTCCTATGTGTAGGTCCTCTTCTTGAGGTGTGTGTTAGAACCTCAGTATATCATCTTGAACCTATAAAATAATGAGAAAAGCGAACATAGTGCAATAAAGCTACTAAAAGATAATAGTAAAAGTAATAAACTCACCAATAAGATCCTGAGCCGTAATACCAGTTAGCCAACGCGTTTCGGTTCACATAGAACCTCTCTCAAGACTGGTACCGGCTCTATCGTTTGTTTGCCTTAAATGTATTGTTTGGCCAATGGGATTGGATTAGTTTTTGCGCCAAAAATTCGCGCCAAATAAGCCGTTACGAAAAATGCGTCTTTTCGTTGTATATAAGTCCTAATTTGATGCTCCTTGTGTGTTGTTCCTATTTCTTATTTTATATTTTTTATATTATCACAGATGGAAATCGAATATCCCGAAAGGACAACTGATGAGGATTAGGAAAAACTGCTCTGACACAGATAAATGGAAAGAACAGTCTGAAATCCTGAAAAAAAGATTCATGGACAGGGGATACGACGAAGATACTATACATAAAACAATAGAAGAAGTGGGGAAAATGGACAGAAGATCGATGCTGAAATATAAAGAAAAGACCACACAAGGAAGCAACACCATAAAGGTACCTTTCATCTCGGAATACAGTGAGAATAAGTTTCTAATTGAAAAGATAATTAAGAAACACTGGCATTTTCTCAAGGAAGATAACATAATTGGAAAGGATCTGGAAGAGTCCCCCACGTTCATATATAGGAAAACGAAAAACCTAAAGACTATGATTGCCCCCAGCGTACCTATAGCAACCAGAAAGACCAGAGTAAATGATGTATATGGCAAACCATTAAAAGGCTTTTTTCCATGCCATTTATGTAAGGCTTGCAAACACGGCAAGAAGAGCCAGACGTTTAAATCCAAGATCACAAAAGAGTCTTTTAATATGAAAGAAATGATTAGGTGCCAGGATTCGGGCGTCATATACCTAATTGAATGTGGATGTGGACTGCAATATATAGGACAAACCTCCAGAAAACTCCGAGATAGAATTCGAGAGCACCTCTTACAGATAAAGTGGGGCAAGGAGGACTTCCCACTGTACAAACATTTTAAGGAAGTCCATAATGGTAACAACAAATCCTTTAAATATATGGGCATCAGCAGACCAATAAAAAATTGGAGAGGGGGAGATTTTGAAAGACAACTTTTGAAAGTAGAATCAAAGTGGATTTTCCAGTTAGACTGCACCTTTCCCAAAGGCCTAAATAGCAGCACGGAAATATTCCATCTACTATGATAACCCCATATCTGACCCCCTACAACACCTATGTAATGGGTGAAAAAATATGGAAATATACCAAAGGGCCATCCAGCTTATACATTTTGAAACTTGTGCACTTTGAGAGTTTGGTTCTTTGGAGTTTTAAGGTTTTAAAGTTTTAGAGTTCAGGCTTTTTAGATTTTAGAAACCACTGGTATTCTTCTTAAAAAGACTGACATTTTAACCCATGTTTTAACCTAGTTGTTTTACCTTTTGTTTTAACATTTTAACTCTTGCTTTCTAATTCTCACCTCCCGTTCCTATCCCACCACTCTGTTTTATACAATGTTATTTTTGTATATGTCCCTATATACATATACTAAGAAAGTTATTTTCATATACTCTATATATACACTGTCCTACACACACAAATATACACAACCTGTCTATCAGAGTTAGGGTCCACTGTGACCAACGTACAGTTGGGTTATGAGACCCAGATATTACATTTTTTCGACCCCAAGTGCCACAGGAAATGGAAATTTCCATCTTCTTATAGGTTTTTATATGTATTTATAGGCATACATATGTTTCTATTTATTTTTTATATATTTTTATATGTTCCTAATTATGTGGAAATATCTTTATAATGGATTTTAAATAGACCAATAAAATGATAACATATATGATTTTATTGCACTTATTTGAAAGGCTATATATACAGTCTTTTTGTTTTTATATGATTATGTATTTCCGTTTTTATATGATTATGTATCTCTATTTTATTGTATCTGTATTTCTATATATATTTATATGTACTTTTGTGCTCTAGAATGGACCAATCCATTGCAGATTACGTTTAGTGTATATAGACACAAACAAACCATTTTATAACACTTAGATAGATCCTGAGCCCAATACCACTAATCACAAAATATTGGCAAAACAACCCCAATTTTCAGAGACATAGTCTCTGTGGACAGAGGTACAACATGCGGTAACCGGAAGTGCGCACACGAACTACGATGTCACTTCCGGTTAATCTCCATTTCCGGAAAAAACATCCGGCAAACAAGATATTACTCTACACATCAACTACAAGGATAAGTACGATAACGAAACAAATATTATTATAAAATAAGAAATAGAGACAACACACAAGGAGCATCAAATTAGGACTTATATACAACGAAAAGACGCATTTTTCGTAACGGCTTATTTGGCACGAATTTTTGGCGCAAAAACTAATCCAATCCCATTGGCCAAACAATACATTTAAGGCAAACAAACGATAGAGCCGGTACCAGTCTTGAGAAAGGTTCTATGTGAACCGAAACGCGCTGGCTAACTGGTATTACGGCTCAGGATCTTATTGGTGAGTTTATTACTTTTACTATTATCTTTTAGTAGCTTTATTGCACTATGTTCGCTTTTCTCATTATTTTATAGGTTCAAGATGATATACTGAGGTTCTAACACACACCTCAAGAAGAGGACCTACACATAGGAACCACAATATAACTACACCTGTTTGGATATATACTTTGGATACATTTAAGTCTCAACAGACTTCTCAATATCATTTGCATTTGGAGTTATCACTACCTTTTGGGAACATTTGTTACACCTTTTGGGATCATTTGTTACACTATTATATATAACACTCCACTTATTTTAATTTTATCTTTTATTTTTCACAGTTGTGATATCACAAATTTTAAAATTTTTATATTTTTGATATTTTTAGTATTTTTGATATTTTTGATATTTTTGATAATTTTTTGATATTTTTCATTTTTGAGAGGCAATTAATCTATTTTTTTCACATTTTTTCACACATTTTTATTTTATTTTTATTTTTTCATATTTTTCATATTTTTAAGTGGTTCACTATATTTGAACACACCAACATTGAGACACTTTATAAAGTCGATATACCATAGGATCACACGACTATTCTTCAGATTTTTAAGACTATATTCTGAAAATCCCCCCCCCCCTTTTTTATGTGCACATATTGGTACCATAGATTTGTTTTTAATATCCTGTCATAGAACTGTGTTTTAAAGGACTTTTATGTATTTTATGTACACACACATTGTCAAGGATTTTTAACTACATATGTTAAATCAAAATGTTATTAGTAAAATGTTATTAGTAAAACATAATAAATGGTTTTAGCATAACATATAGGAGCATCTGATCCATTATAAGTTATTATTTTTCGTATACATCGAAACATTTATGCACTTAGACCTATAGGCTATTTGCAATACGATCAACTCGTCAGTTATAGTTATACCAATCGTGGACACCATCTTTAGCCACAAATCCTTTCCTCTAGGACTTTGTAGCGCTGTACTCACTAAGCACTTTTAATTTATTGACATTTTGGGATCTGGTTGGGAGATTCCGCAACAAGAGCACAGCTTGTATGGTTGACATCTTGGCGCTGCAAGATATACATTTATAACATTTCCTTAGAAAGGAATCAATCTTCCTATCTAAAAGATCCTTAAAGGAAGTACTATCTGCCGTACGCTTAGCAAGAGTAGAGATAGCCCCATCAACATTAGGGATTTTGTCCCAAAACTCTAATCTGTCTGATGGCACAGGATACAATTTCTTAAATCTTTTAGAAGGAGTAAAAGAATAACCAGATTATTCCATTCCCTAGAAATTACTTCAGAAATAGCATCAGGGACAGGAAAAACTTCTGGAATAACTACAGGAGGTTTAAAAACCGAATTTAAACGCTTATTAGATTTAGTATCAAGAGGACTAGAATCCTCAATTTCTAAAGCGATTAAAACTTCTTTAAGTAAAGAACGAATAAATTCCATTTTAAATAAATATGAAGATTTATCAGTGTCAATATCTGAGACAGAATCCTCTGAACCAGAAAAATCCTCATCAGAAACAGACAAATCAGAATGATGATGTTCATTTAAAAATTCATCCGAGAAAAGAGAAGTTTTAAAAGACCTTTTACGCTTACTGGAAGGAGGAATAACAGACATAGCCTTCCTAATAGATTTAGAAACAAAATCTCTTATATTAACAGGAACATCCTGAGTATTAGATGTTGATGGAACAGCAACAGGTAATGGAATATTACTAATGGAAATTGAATCTGCATTAACAAGTTTATCATGACATTCATCACAAATTACAGCCGGAGGAACAGATACCACAAGTTTACAACAAATGCACTTAACTTTGGTAGAACCAGCATCAGGCAGCGTTTTCCCAGAAGTAGCTTCTGATCCAGGGTCAATCTGAGACATCTTGCAATATGTAAGAGAAAAAACAACATATAAAGCAAAATCTATCAAATTCCTTAAATGACAGTTTCAGGAATGGGAAAAAATGCCAATGAACAAGCCTCTAGTAACTAGAAGCAAAAGAAAAATGAGACTTAAATAATGAGAAAAAAAGGTGGAGACAAAAATGACACCCACATTTTTTAGCGCCAAAAAAGACGCCCACATTATTGGCGCCAAAATGCTTTTGGCGCCGAGAATGACGCCACATCCGGTGACGCCGACACTTTTGGCGCAAAACGTCAAAAAAATGACGCAATCACGAACAACTTCCGGCGACAAGTATGACGCCGGAAATGACAAAGAAATTTTTTGCGCCAAAAAAGTCCGCGCCAAGAATGACGCAATAAAATGAAGCATTTTCAGCCCCCGCGAGCCTAACAGCCCACAGAGAAAAAAGTCAATTTAAAGGTAAGAAAAAAATTGATAATTCATATGCATTATCCAAAATAATGAAACCAACTGTCTGAATTAAGGAATATTGATCATCCTGAATCAAGGCAAATAAATGTTTAGACACATATATTTAGAACTTTTACATAAAAGTGCCCAACCATAGCTTAGAGTGTCACAAAAAATAAGATTTACTTACCCCAGGACACTCATCTACATGTAGTAGAAAGCCAAACCAGTACTGAAACGAGAATCAGTAGAGGTAATGGTATATAAGAGTATATCGTCGATCTGAAAAAGGAGGTAAGAGATGAATCTCTACGACCGATAACAGAGAACCTATGAAAAAGATCCCGTAGAAGGAGACCATTGAATTCAAATAGGCAATACTCTCCTCACATCCCTCTGACATTCACTGCACACAGAGGAAAACCGGGCTCCAGCCTGCTGCAAAGCGCATATCAACGTAGAATCTAGCACAAACTTACTTCCCCACCTCCATGGGAGGCAAAGTTTGTAAAACTGATTTGTGGGTGTGGTGAGGGGTGTATTTATAGGCATTTTGAGGTTTGGGAAACTTTGCCCCTCCTGGTAGGAATGTATATACCATACGACACTAGCTCATGGACACTTGCTAATTACATGAAAGAAACAGCCATATTCCGCTGAGAAAATAATCCACAACCCAAAAATAAGTTTATTTTCACTTTTGAAAGAAAAAAACTTAAATCAAAAAGCAGAAGAATCAAACTGAAACAGCTGCCTGAAGAACTTTTCTACCAAAAACTGCTTCCGAAGAAGCAAATACATCAAAATGGTAGAATTTAGTAAATGTATGCAAAGAGGACCAAGTGGCTGCTTTGCAAATCTGATCGACTGAAGCTTCATTCTTAAAAGCCCATGAAGTAGAGACTGATCTAGTAGAATAAGCTTGATGAATCAAAAGTTTCAACCAAGAAGCCAAGGAAACAGTAGAAGCTTTCTGACCTTTCCTAGGACCAGAAAATAAAACAGACTAGAAGTCTTCCTGAAATTTTTAGTAGCTTCCACATAATATTTCAAAGCTCTTACCACATCCAAAGAATGTAAGGCTCTCTCCAAAGAATTCTTAGGACATAAAGAAGGGACAACAATTTCTCTACTAATGTTGTTAGAATTCACAACCTTAGGTAAAAATTGAAAAGAACTCCGCAAAACTGCCTTATCCTGATGAAAAACCAGAAAAGGAGACTCACAAGAAAGAGCAGATAGCTCAGAAACTCTTCTAGCAGAAGAGATAGCCAAAAGGAACAACACTTTCCAAGAAAGTAGTTTAATGTCCAAAGAATGCATAGGTTCAAATGGAGGAGCCTGTAAAGCCCTCAGAACCAAATTAAGACTCCAAGGAGGAGAAATTGACTTAATGACAGGCTTAATACGAACTATAGCCTGTACAAAACAGTGTATATCAGGAAGTATAGCAATTTTTCTGTGAAATAAAACAGAAAGAGCGGAGATTTGTCCTTTCAAGGAACTTGCAGACAAACCCTTATCCAGACCATCCTGAAGAAACTGCAAAATTCTAGGAATTCTAAAAGAATGCCAGGAGAATTTATGAGTAGAACACCATGAAATGTAAGCCTTCCAAACACTATAATAAATCTTCCTAGAGACAGATTTACGAGCTTGTAACATAGTATTAATCACTGAATCAGAGAAACCTCTATGACTTAGAACTAAGCGTTCAATTTCCATACCTTCAAATTTAATGATTTGAGATCCTGATGGAAAAACGGACCTTGAGATAGTAGATCCGGCCGTAACGGAAGTGGCCAAGGCGGGCAACTGGACATCCGAACCAGATCCGCATACCAAAACCTGTGTGGCCATGCTGGAGCCACCAGCAACACAAAAGACTGTTCCATGATGATTTTGGAAATCACTCTTGGAAGAAGAACTAGAGGCGGGAAGATGTAAGCAGGTTGATAACACCAAGGAAGTGTCAGCGCATCCACTGCTTCCGCCTGAACATCCCTGGACCTGGACAGGTATCTGGGAAGTTTCTTGTTTAGATGAGAGGCCATGAGATCTATCTCTGGAAGCCCCCACATCTGAACAATCTGAGAAAACACATCTGGATGGAGAGACCACTCCCCTGGATGTAAAGTCTGGCGGCTGAGATAATCCGCCTCCCAATTGTCTTCACCTGGGATATGCACCGCAGAGATTAGACAGGAGCTGGATTCCGCCCAAGCAAGTATCCGAGATACTTCTTTCATAGCTTGGGGACTGTGAGTCCCACCCTGATGATTGACATAAGCCACAGTTGTGATATTGTCTGTCTGAAAACAAATGAACGGTTCTCTCTTTAGTAGAGGCCAGAACTGAAGAGCCCTGAGAATTGCACGGAGTTCTAAAATATTTATTGGTAATCTCGCCTCTTGAGATTTCCAAACCCCTTGTGCTGTGAGAGACCCCCAAACGGCTCCCCAACCTGAAAGACTCGCATCTGTTGTGATCACAGTCCAGGTTGGGCGAACAAAAGAAGCCCCTTGAACCAAACGATGGTGATCTATCCACCATGTCAGAGTGTGTCGTACACTGGGATTCAAGGATATTAATTGTGATATCTTTGTATAATCCCTGCACCATTGATTCAGCATACAAAGCTGTAGAGGTCTCATGTGAAAACGAGCAAAGGGGATTGCGTCCGATGCTGCAGTCATGAGACCTAAAACTTCCATGCACATAGCCACTGAAAGGAATGACTGAGACTGAAGGTGCGGGCAGGCTGCAACCAATTTTAAACGTCTCTTGTCTGTTAGAGACAGAGTCATGGACACTGAATCTATCTGGAAACCTAAAAAGGTAACCCTTGTCTGAGGAATCAAGAAACTTTTTGGTAAGTTGATCCTCCAACCATGTTTCCGAAGAAACAACACTAGTTGATTCGTGTGAGATTCTGCAGTATGTAAAGACTGAGCTAGTACCAAGATATCGTCCAAATAAGGAAACACCGCAATACCCTGTTCTCTGATTACAGATAGTAGGGCACCCAGAACCTTTGAAAAGATTCTTGGAGCTGTTGCTAGGCCAAATGGAAGAGCAACAAATTGGTAATGCTTGTCTAGAAATGAGAATCTCAGAAACTGATAGTGTTCTGGATGAATCGGAATATGAAGGTATGCATCCTGCAAGTCTATTGTGGACATATAATGTCCTTGCTGAACAAAAGGCAGAATAGTCCTTATAGTCACCATCTTGAAAGTTGGTACTCTTACATAACGATTCAAAATTTTCAGATCCAGAACTGGTCTGAACAAATTTTCTTTCTTTGGTACAATGAATAGGTTTGAATAAAACCCCAAACCTTGTTCCTGAAGAGGAACTGGCATGATTACCCCTGAAGACTCCAGGTCTGAAACACACTTCAGAAAAGCCTGAGCTTTTACTGGATTTACAGGAACGTGTGAGAGAAAAAATCTTCTCACAGGAGGTCTTACTTTTAATCCTATTCGATACCCTTGAGAGACAATGCTCTGAATCCAATGATTTTGGACAGATTTTATCCAAAAATCCTTGAAAAACCTTAATCTGCCCCCTACCAGCTGAGCTGGAATGAGGGCCGCACCTTCATGCGGACTTGGGGGCTGACTTTGGTTTCCTAAATGGCTTGGATTTATTCCAATTTGAGGAAGGCTTCCAACTGGAAGCAGATTCCTTGGGAGGAGGATTGAGTTTTTGTTCCTTATTCTGACGAAAGGAACGAAAACGGTTAGAAGCCTTAGATTTACCCTTAGGTTTTTTTTATCCTGAGGCAAAAAAAACTCCTTTTCCTCCAGTGATAGTTGAAATAATAGAATCCAACTGAGAACCAAATAAATTATTACCTTGGAAAGAAAGAGATAGTAATCTAGATTTAGATGTCATATCAGCATTCCAAGATTTAAGCCACAAAGCTCTTCTAGCTAATACAGCTAAAGACATGGATCTAACATCAATTTTGATAATATCAAAAATGGCATCACAAATAAAATGATTAGCATGTTGCAGTAAGCGAACAATGCTAGATATGTCAGAATCCAATTCATGTTGCGCTAAATTTTCCAACCAGAAAGTTGATGCAGCCGCAACATCACCCAAAGAAATAGCAGGTCTGAGAAGATGACCTGAATATAAATAGGCCTTCCTTAGATAAGATTCAAGCTTCCTATCTAAAGGATCCTTAAAGGAAGTGCTATCTTCCATAGGAATAGTGGTACGTTTAGCAAGAGTAGAAATAGCCCCATCAACTTTGGGGATCTTTTCCCAAAACTCTATAGATTTTGCTGGTAAAGAATACAATCTCTTAAACCTTGAAGAAGGAACAAAGGAAGTACCTGGCTTATTCCATTCCCTAGAAATCATATCAGAAATAGCCTCAGGAATGGGAAAAACACCTGGGGAAACCACAGGAGGTTTAAAAACAGCATTTAAACGTTTATTAGACTGAACGTCAATAGGACTGGTTACCTCAATATCCAAAGTAATTAACACTTCTTTTAATAAAGAACGCATATACTCTATTATAAATAAATAAGTAGATTTGTCAGTGTCAATATCTGAGGAAGGATCTTCTGTTTTAGATAGATCCTCAGCAGAAGAGTATGAATTATTATGTTGTTGGTCATTTGGAAATGCAGACAAAGCCTTCATAATAGATTCAGAAACAAATTCTTTAAAATTTACAGGTATATCATGCACATTAGAAGTTGAAGGAACTGCAACTGGCAATGTACTATTACTGATAGAAACACTATCTGCATGTAAAAGTTTATCATGACAACTATTACAAATGACATTCGGTGGAATAATTTCTACAATTTTGCAACAAATGCACTTAGCTTTGGTAGAACCGATGTCAGGCAGCAATGTTCCAGCAGAAACTTCAGAGACAGGATCGGATTGGGACATCTTGCTCAATGTAAAAGAAAAAACAACATATAAAGCAAAATTATCTATTTCCTTAAATGACAGTTTCAGGAATGGGAAAAAATGCAAAAGCATAGGCCTCTTGATAGAAAAGAAAGCAGGAGGCAAACATGAATGGGGTATTGAAATAATGAAAAAAATGCCAAAAATGACCGGAAATGACACACTTGCGCCACTAATGACGCCGTGTGAAAGGTCTCGACGTCACGTATGACGCCGGAAATGACGAAGTTGCGTCAAAAACGTAATTTCCCGCGCCAAAAAAGTTTGCGCCAAAAATGACGCAATAAAGTCTAACATTTGACGCACCCGCGGGCCTAATACCCGCAAATGCAAAAGTAGTCAAAATTGAAAAAGACTAAACCCCAGGTAAGAAACAAATTTCTTAAAGTGTTTATATTCCCAAATATGAAACTGACAGTCTTCAGAAGGAAATACATGAACCTGAATCATGGCAAATATAAGTACAATACATATATTTAGAACTTTATATAATTTGCATAAAGTGCCAAACCATAGCTGAGAGTGTCTTAAGTAAATGAAAACATACTTACCAAAAGACACCCATCCACATATAGCAGATAGCCAAACCAGTACTAAAACAGTTCTTTAGTAGAGGTAATGGTAAATTTGAGAGTATATCGTCGATCTGAAAAGGGAGGTAGGAGATGAATCTCTACGACCGATAACAGAGAACCCATGAAAAAGACCCCCGTTAGGGAAATCATCGTATTCAATAGGTGATACTCCCTTCACGTCCCTCTGACATTCGCTGTACTCTGAGAGGAATCGGGCTTCAACAATGCTGAGAAGCGCATATCAACGTAGAAATCTTAGCACAAACTTTACTTCACCACCTCCATAGGAGGCAAAGTTTGTAAAACTGAATTGTGGGTGTGGTGAGGGGTGTATTTATAGGCATTTTGAGGTTTGGGAAACTTTGCCCCTCCTGGTAGGATTGTATATCCCATATGTCACTAGCTCATGGACTCTTGCCAATTACATGAAAGAAACTGAGAAAGCCTGCCCCCCCACTTGATCTGCTCCCGGATCGGGGGCAAACCCTTCATGCTGATTTAGAATCAGCTGCGGGCGTCTTAGATTGCTTCTCCTTGTTCCAAGACTGATTGGGTTTCCAAGAAGTCTTGGACTGTTCCTGCTTGGAAGAGGAAGGGGAAAAACTTACCTCTGAAGTTACAAAAGGAACAAAAATTACTCTGACCTCCTTTCTGTCTATTCCTCTTATCTTGAGGTCGAAAAGCCCCTTTCCCCCCGTAATATCAGAAATAATTTCTACTAGACCAGGTCCAAACAAGGTCTTACCCTTGTAAGGAATCGCCAAATGCTTGATATTAGAGGAGACATCCTCTGACCAAGATTTCAGCCACAATGCCCTGCGGCCTAGCACAGTGAAGCTAGATGTCTTGGCTCCCAGCCTAATCACCTGCAGGATAGCATCAGAGATAAAGGAATTAGCTATCTTAAGAGCCTTAATCCTGTCTTGGATCTCATCTAAGGGAGTCTCTACCTGAAGAGAATCAGATAAAGCATCAATCCAGTAGGATGCAGCACTTGCCACAGTGGCAATACACACTGCAGGTTGCCATAGGAGACCTAGATGAACATATTCTCTTAAAAACCTCCAGTTTTTTGTCTACAGGATCTTGAGAGTGTGCTTCAGGGTGTGAGCGTGCGCTTCAGTGTGTGAGCGTGCGCTTCAGTGTGTGAGCGTGCGCTTCAGTGTGTGAGCGTGCGCTTCAGTGTGTGAGCGTGCGCTTCAGTGTGTGAGCGTGCGCTTCAGTGTGTGAGCGTGCGCTTCAGTGTGTGAGCGTGAGCTTCAGTGTGTGAGAGTGAGCTTCAGTGTGTGAGAGTGCGCTTCAGTGTGTGAGCGTGCGATTCAGTGTGTGAGCGTGCGCTTCAGTGTGTGAGCGTGCGCTTCAGTGTGTGAGCGTGCGCTTCAGTGTGTGAGCGTGCGCTTCAGTGTGTGAGCGTGCGCTTCAGTGTATGAGCGTGCGCTTCAGTGTATGAGTGTGTGCTTCAGTGTGTGAGTGTGTGCTTCAGTGTGTGAGTGTGTGCTTCAGTCTGTACTTCAGTGTGTAAGTGTGTGCTTCAGTGTGTGAGTGTGTGTCTCAGTGTGTGAGTGTGTGTTTCAGTGTGTGAGTGTGTGCTTCAGTGTGTGAGTGTGTGCTTCAGTGTGTGAGTGTGTGCTTCAGTGTGTGAGTGTGTGCTTCAGTCTGTACTTCAGTGTGTAAGTGTGTGCTTCAGTGTGTGAGTGTGTGTCTCAGTGTGTGAGTGTGTGTTTCAGTGTGTGAATGTGTGCTTCAGTGTGTGAATGTGTGCTTCAGTGTGTGAGTGTGTGCTTCAGTGTGTGAGTGAGTGCTTCAGTGTGTGAGTGTGTGCTTCAGTGTGTGAGTGTGTGCTCCAGTGTGTGAGTGTGTGCTTCAGTGTATGAGTGAGTGCTTCAGTGTGTGAATGTGTGCTTCAGTGTGTGAATGTGGGCTTCAGTGTGTGAGAGTGGGCTTGAGTGTGAGTGTGTGCTTCAGTGTATGAGTGTGTGCTTTAGTGTGTGAGTGAGTGCTTCAGTGTGTGAGTGTGTGCTTCAGTGTGTGAGTGTGTGCTTCAGTGTATGAGTGAGTGCTTCAGTGTGTGAATGTGTGCTTCAGTGTGTGAATGTGTGCTTCAGTGTGTGAATGTGGGCTTCAGTGTGTGAGAGTGGGCTTGAGTGTGAGTGTGTGCTTCAGTGTATGAGTGTGTGCTTTAGTGTGTGAGTGCTTCAGTGTGTGAGTGTGTGCTTCAGTGTGTGAGTGTGTGCTTCAGTGTGTGAGTGTGTGCTTCAGTGTATGAGTGAGTGCTTCAGTGTATGAGTGAGTGCTTCAGTGTGTGAATGTGTGCTTCAGTGTGTGAATGTGGGCTTCAGTGTGTGAGAGTGGGCTTGAGTGTGAGTGTGTGCTTCAGTGTATGAGTGTGCTTCAGTGTGTGAATGTGTGCTTCAGTGTGTGAGTGTGTGCTTCAGTGTATGAGTGTGTGCTTCAGTGTGTGAATGTGGGCTTCAGTGTGTGAGAGTGGGCTTCAGTGTGAGTGTGTGCTTTAGTGTGTGTTAGTGCTTCAGTGTGTGAGTGAGTGCTTCAGTGTGTGAGTGTGTGCTTCAGTGTATGAGTGTGTGCTTCAGTGTATGAGTGTGTGCTTCAGTGTGTGAGAGTGGGCTTGAGTGTGAGTGTGTGCTTCAGTGTATGAGTGTGTGCTTCAGTGTGTGAATGTGTGCTTCAGTGTGTGCTTCAGTGTGTGAGTGTGTGCTTCAGTGTGTGAGTGTGTGTTTCAGTGTGTGAGTGTGTGCTTCAGTGTATGAGTGAGTGCTTCAGTGTGTGAATGTGTGCTTCAGTGTGTGAATGTGGGCTTCAGTGTGTGAGAGTGGGCTTGAGTGTGAGTGTGTGCTTCAGTGTATGAGTGTGTGCTTTAGTGTGTGAGTGAGTGCTTCAGTGTGTGAGTGTGTGCTTCAGTGTGTGAGTGTGTGCTTCAGTGTATGAGTGAGTGCTTCAGTGTATGAGTGAGTGCTTCAGTGTGTGAATGTGTGCTTCAGTGTGTGAATGTGGGCTTCAGTGTGTGAGAGTGGGCTTGAGTGTGAGTGTGTGCTTCAGTGTATGAGTGTGTGCTTCAGTGTGTGAATGTGTGCTTCAGTGTGTGAGTGTGTGCTTCAGTGTGTGAATGTGTGCTTCAGTGTGTGAGTGTGTGCTTCAGTGTATGAGTGTGTGCTTCAGTGTGTGAGTGTGTGCTTCAGTGTGTGAGTGTGTGTTTCAGTGTGTGAGTGTGTGCTTCAGTGTGTGAGTGTGTGTTTCAGTGTGTGAGTGTGTGCTTCAGTGTGAGTGTGTGCTTCAGTGTATGAGTGTGTGCTTCAGTCTGTACTTCAGTGTGTAAGTGTGTGCTTCAGTGTGTGCTTCAGTGTGTGAGTGTGTGCTTCAGTGTGTGAGTGTGCGAGTGTGTGCTTCAGTGTGTACTTCAGTGTGTGAGTGTGTGCTTCAGTGTATGAGTGTGTGCTTCAGTGTGTGAGTGTGTGCTTCAGTCTGTACTTCAGTGTGTAAGTGTGTGCTTCAGTGTGTGCTTCAGTGTGTGAGTGTGTGCTTCAGTGTGTGAGTGTGTGAGTGTGTGCTTCAGTGTGTAAGTGTGTGCTTCAGTGTGTGAGTGTGTGCTTCAGTGTATGAGTGTGTGCTTCAGTGTGTGAGTGTGTGCTTCAGTGTGTGAGTGTGTGCTTCAGTGTATGAGTGTGTGCTTCAGTGTATGAGTGTGTGAGTGTGTGTTTCAGTGTGTGAGTGTGTGCTTCAGTGTGTGAGTGTGTGCTTCAGTGTGTGAGTGTGTGAGTGTGTGCTTCAGTCTGTACTTCAGTGTGTAAGTGTGTGCTTCAGTGTGTGAGTGTGTGTTTCAGTGTGTGAGTGAGTGCTTCAGTGTATGAGTGAGTGCTTCAGTGTGTGAATGTGTGCTTCAGTGTGTAAATGTGGGCTTCAGTGTGTGAGAGTGGGCTTGAGTGTGAGTGTGTGCTTCAGTGTATGAGTGTGTGCTTCAGTGTGTGAATGTGTGCTTAAGTGTGTGAGTGTGTGCTTCAGTGTGTGAATGTGTGCTTCAGTGTGTGAGTGTGTGCTTCAGTGTATGAGTGTGTGCTTCAGTGTATGAGTGTGTGCTTCAGTGTATGAGTGTGTGCTTCAGTGTGTGAGTGTGTGCTTCAGTGTGTGAGAGTGGGCTTCAGTGTGTGAGAGTGGGCTTGAGTGTGAGTGTGTGCTTCAGTGTATGAGTGTGTGCTTCAGTGTATGAGTGTGTGCTTCAGTGTATGAGTGTGTGCTTCAGTGTGTGAGTGTGTGCTTCAGTCTGTACTTCAGTGTGTAAGTGTGTGCTTCAGTGTGTGCTTCAGTGTGTGTTTCAGTGTGTGAGTGTGTGTTTCAGTGTGTGAGTGTGTGTTTCAGTGTGTGAGTGTGTGTTTCAGTGTATGAGTGTGTGCTTCAGTGTATGAGTGTGTGCTTCAGTGTGTGTTTCAGTGCGTGAGTGTGTGTTTCAGTGTGTGTTTCAGTGTGTGAGTGTGTGTTTCAGTGTGTGAGTGTGTGTTTCAGTGTGTGAGTGTGTGTTTCAGTGTGTGAGTGTGTGCTTCAGTGTGTGAGTGTGTGCTTCAGTGTGTGAGTGTGTGCTTCAGTGTGTGAGTGTGTGCTTCAGTCTGTACTTCAGTGTGTAAGTGTGTGCTTCAGTGTGTGCTTCAGTGTGTGAGTGTGTGCTTCAGTGTGTGAGTGTGCGATTGTGTGCTTCAGTGTGTACTTCAGTGTGTGAGTGTGTGCTTCAGTGTATGAGTGTGTGCTTCAGTGTGTGAGTGTGTGCTTCAGTCTGTACTTCAGTGTGTAAGTGTGTGCTTCAGTGTGTGCTTCAGTGTGTGAGTGTGTGCTTCAGTGTGTGAGTGTGTGAGTGTGTGCTTCAGTGTGTGAGTGTGTGCTTCAGTGTATGAGTGTGTGCTTCAGTGTGTGAGTGTGTGCTTCAGTGTGTGAGTGTGTGCTTCAGTGTGTGAGTGTGTGCTTCAGTGTATGAGTGTGTGCTTCAGTGTGTGAGTGTGTGAGTGTGTGTTTCAGTGTGTGAGTGTGTGCTTCAGTGTGTGAGTGTGTGCTTCAGTGTGTGAGTGTGTGCTTCAGTCTGTACTTCAGTGTGTAAGTGTGTGCTTCAGTGTGTGAGTGTGTGTTTCAGTGTGTGAGTGAGTGCTTCAGTGTATGAGTGAGTGCTTCAGTGTGTGAATGTGTGCTTCAGTGTGTAAATGTGGGCTTCAGTGTGTGAGAGTGGGCTTGAGTGTGAGTGTGTGCTTCAGTGTATGAGTGTGTGAGTGTGTGCTTCAGTGTGTGAATGTGTGCTTAAGTGTGTGAGTGTGTGCTTCAGTGTGTGAATGTGTGCTTCAGTGTGTGAGTGTGTGTTTCAGTGTGTGTTTCAGTGTGTGAGTGTGTGTTTCAGTGTGTGAGTGTGTGTTTCAGTGTGTGAGTGTGTGTTTCAGTGTGTGAGTGTGTGCTTCAGTGTGTGAGTGTGTGTTTCAGTGTGTGAGTGTGCGATTGTGTGCTTCAGTGTGTACTTCAGTGTGTGAGTGTGTGCTTCAGTGTATGAGTGTGTGCTTCAGTGTGTGAGTGTGTGCTTCAGTCTGTACTTCAGTGTGTAAGTGTGTGCTTCAGTGTGTGCTTCAGTGTGTGAGTGTGTGCTTCAGTGTGTGAGTGTGCGAGTGTGTGCTTCAGTGTGTACTTCAGTGTGTGAGTGTGTGTTTCAGTGTGTGAGTGTGTGTTTCAGTGTGTGAGTGTGTGCTTCAGTGTGTGAGTGTGTGTTTCAGTGTGTGAGTGTGTGCTTCAATGTGAGTGTGTGCTTCAGTGTATGAGTGTGTGCTTCAGTCTGTACTTCAGTGTGTAAGTGTGTGCTTCAGTGTGTGCTTCAGTGTGTGAGTGTGTGCTTCAGTGTGTGAGTGTGCGAGTGTGTGCTTCAGTGTGTACGTCAGTGTGTGAGTGTGTGCTTCAGTGTATGAGTGTGTGCTTCAGTGTGTGAGTGTGTGCTTCAGTCTGTACTTCAGTGTGTAAGTGTGTGCTTCAGTGTGTGCTTCAGTGTGTGAGTGTGTGCTTCAGTGTGTGAGTGTGTGCTTCAGTGTGTAAGTGTGTGCTTCAGTGTGTGAGTGTGTGCTTCAGTGTGTGAGTGTGTGCTTCAGTGTGTGAGTGTGTGCTTCAGTGTATGAGTGTGTGCTTCAGTGTATGAGTGTGTGAGTGTGTGTTTCAGTGTGTGAGTGTGTGCTTCAGTGTGTGAGTGTGTGCTTCAGTGTGTGAGTGTGTGAGTGTGTGCTTCAGTCTGTACTTCAGTGTGTGTGTGCTTCAGTGTGTGAGTGTGTGTTTCAGTGTGTGAGTGAGTGCTTCAGTGTATGAGTGAGTGCTTCAGTGTGTGAATGTGTGCTTCAGTGTGTAAATGTGGGCTTCAGTGTGTGAGAGTGGGCTTGAGTGTGAGTGTGTGCTTCAGTGTATGAGTGTGTGCTTCAGTGTGTGAATGTGTGCTTAAGTGTGTGAGTGTGTGCTTCAGTGTGTGAATGTGTGCTTCAGTGTGTGCTTCAGTGTATGAGTGTGTGCTTCAGTGTATGAGTGTGTGCTTCAGTGTGTGAGTGTGTGCTTCAGTGTGTGAGAGTGGGCTTGAGTGTGAGTGTGTGCTTCAGTGTATGAGTGTGTGCTTCAGTGTATGAGTGTGTGCTTCAGTGTATGAGTGTGTGCTTCAGTGTGTGAGTGTGTGCTTCAGTCTGTACTTCAGTGTGTAAGTGTGTGCTTCAGTGTGTGCTTCAGTGTGTGTTTCAGTGTGTGAGTGTGTGTTTCAGTGTGTGAGTGTGTGTTTCAGTGTGTGAGTGTGTGTTTCAGTGTATGAGTGTGTGCTTCAGTGTATGAGTGTGTGCTTCAGTGTGTGTTTCAGTGCGTGAGTGTGTGTTTCAGTGTGTGTTTCAGTGTGTGAGTGTGTGTTTCAGTGTGTGAGTGTGTGTTTCAGTGTGTGAGTGTGTGTTTCAGTGTGAGTGTGTGCTTCAGTGTGTGAGTGTGTGCTTCAGTGTGTGAGTGTGTGCTTCAGTCTGTACTTCAGTGTGTAAGTGTGTGCTTCAGTGTGTGCTTCAGTGTGTGAGTGTGTGCTTCAGTGTGTGAGTGTGCGATTGTGTGCTTCAGTGTGTACTTCAGTGTGTGAGTGTGTGCTTCAGTGTATGAGTGTGTGCTTCAGTGTGTGAATGTGTGCTTCAGTCTGTACTTCAGTGTGTAAGTGTGTGCTTCAGTGTGTGCTTCAGTGTGTGAGTGTGTGCTTCAGTGTGTGAGTGTGTGCTTCAGTGTGTGAGTGTGTGCTTCAGTGTATGAGTGTGTGCTTCAGTGTGTGAGTGTGTGCTTCAGTGTGTGAGTGTGTGCTTCAGTGTATGAGTGTGTGCTTCAGTGTATGAGTGTGTGAGTGTGTGCTTCAGTGTGTGAGTGTGTGCTTCAGTGTGTGAGTGTGTGCTTCAGTGTGTGAGTGTGTGCTTCAGTCTGTACTTCAGTGTGTAAGTGTGTGCTTCAGTGTGTGAGTGTGTGTTTCAGTGTGTGAGTGAGTGCTTCAGTGTATGAGTGAGTGCTTCAGTGTGTGAATGTGTGCTTCAGTGTGTAAATGTGGGCTTCAGTGTGTGAGAGTGGGCTTGAGTGTGAGTGTGTGCTTCAGTGTATGAGTGTGTGCTTCAGTGTGTGAATGTGTGCTTAAGTGTGTGAGTGTGTGCTTCAGTGTGTGAGTGTGTGCTTCAGTGTATGAGTGTGTGCTTCAGTGTGTGAGTGTGTGCTTCAGTGTGTGAATGTGTGCTTCAGTGTGTGAGTGTGTGCTTCAGTGTGTGAGTGTGTGCTTCAGTGTATGAGTGTGTGCTTCAGTGTATGAGTGTGTGCTTCAGTGTGTGAGTGTGTGCTTCAGTGTGTGAGAGTGGGCTTCAGTGTGTGAGAGTGGGCTTGAGTGTGAGTGTGTGCTTCAGTGTATGAGTGTGTGCTTCAGTGTATGAGTGTGTGCTTCAGTGTGTGTTTCAGTGTGTGACTGTGTTTCAGTGTGTGACTGTGTTTCAGTGTGTGAGTGTGTGTTTCAGTGTGTGAGTGTGTGTTTCAGTGTGTGAGTGTGTGCTTCAGTGTGTGCTTCAGTGTATGAGTGTGTGCTTCAGTGTATGAGTGTGTGCTTCAGTGTGTGAGTGTGTGCTTCAGTGTGTGAGTGTGTGCTTCAGTCTGTACTTCAGTGTGTAAGTGTGTGCTTCAGTGTGTGCTTCAGTGTGTGTTTCAGTGTGTGAGTGTGTGTTTCAGTGTGTGAGTGTGTGTTTCAGTGTATGAGTGTGTGCTTCAGTGTATGAGTGTGTGCTTCAGTGTGTGTTTCAGTGTGTGAGTGTGTGTTTCAGTGTGTGAGTGTGTGCTTCAGTGTGTGAGTGTGTGCTTCAGTGTGAGTGTGTGCTTCAGTGTATGAGTGTGTGCTTCAGTGTATGAGTGTGTGCTTCAGTGTGTGAGTGTGTGCTTCAGTCTGTACTTCAGTGTGTAAGTGTGTGCTTCAGTGTGTGCTTCAGTGTGTGAGTGTGTGCTTCAGTGTGTGAGTGTGCGAGTGTGTGCTTCAGTGTGTACTTCAGTGTGTGAGTGTGTGCTTCAGTGTGTAAGTGTGTGTTTCAGTGTGTGAGTGTGTGCTTCAGTGTATGAGTGTGTGCTTCAGTGTATGAGTGTGTGCTTCAGTGTGTGAGTGTGTGCTTCAGTCTGTACTTCAGTGTGTGTGTGCTTCAGTGTGTGAGTGGGCTTGAGTGTGAGTGTGTGCTTCAGTGTATGAGTGTGTGCTTCAGTGTATGAGTGTGTGCTTCAGTGTATGAGTGTGTGCTTCAGTGTGTGAGTGTGTGCTTCAGTCTGTACTTCAGTGTGTAAGTGTGTGCTTCAGTGTGTGCTTCAGTGTGTGTTTCAGTGTGTGAGTGTGTGTTTCAGTGTGTGAGTGTGTGTTTCAGTGTGTGAGTGTGTGTTTCAGTGTATGAGTGTGTGCTTCAGTGTATGAGTGTGTGCTTCAGTGTGTGTTTCAGTGCGTGAGTGTGTGTTTCAGTGTGTGTTTCAGTGTGTGAGTGTGTGTTTCAGTGTGTGAGTGTGTGTTTCAGTGTGTGAGTGTGTGTTTCAGTGTGTGAGTGTGTGCTTCAGTGTGTGAGTGTGTGTTTCAGTGTGTGAGTGTGTGCTTCAGTGTGTGAGTGTGTGCTTCAGTCTGTACTTCAGTGTGTAAGTGTGTGCTTCAGTGTGTGCTTCAGTGTGTGAGTGTGTGCTTCAGTGTGTGAGTGTGCGATTGTGTGCTTCAGTGTGTACTTCAGTGTGTGAGTGTGTGCTTCAGTGTATGAGTGTGTGCTTCAGTGTGTGAGTGTGTGCTTCAGTCTGTACTTCAGTGTGTAAGTGTGTGCTTCAGTGTGTGCTTCAGTGTGTGAGTGTGTGCTTCAGTGTATGAGTGTGTGCTTCAGTGTGTGAATGTGTGCTTAAGTGTGTGAGTGTGTGCTTCAGTGTGTGAATGTGTGCTTCAGTGTGTGAGTGTGTGCTTCAGTGTATGAGTGTGTGCTTCAGTGTATGAGTGTGTGCTTCAGTGTATGAGTGTGTGCTTCAGTGTATGAGTGTGTGCTTCAGTGTGTGAGTGTGTGCTTCAGTGTGTGAGAGTGGGCTTGAGTGTGATTGTGTGCTTCAGTGTATGAGTGTGTGCTTCAGTGTATGAGTGTGTGCTTCAGTGTATGAGTGTGTGCTTCAGTGTGTGAGTGTGTGCTTCAGTCTGTACTTCAGTGTGTAAGTGTGTGCTTCAGTGTGTGCTTCAGTGTGTGTTTCAGTGTGTGAGTGTGTGTTTCAGTGTGTGAGTGTGTGTTTCAGTGTGTGAGTGTGTGTTTCAGTGTATGAGTGTGTGCTTCAGTGTATGAGTGTGTGCTTCAGTGTGTGTTTCAGTGCGTGAGTGTGTGTTTCAGTGTGTGTTTCAGTGTGTGAGTGTGTGTTTCAGTGTGTGAGTGTGTGTTTCAGTGTGTGAGTGTGTGTTTCAGTGTGTGAGTGTGTGCTTCAGTGTGTGAGTGTGTGTTTCAGTGTGTGAGTGTGTGCTTCAGTGTGTGAGTGTGTGCTTCAGTCTGTACTTCAGTGTGTAAGTGTGTGCTTCAGTGTGTGCTTCAGTGTGTGAGTGTGTGCTTCAGTGTGTGAGTGTGCGATTGTGTGCTTCAGTGTGTACTTCAGTGTGTGAGTGTGTGCTTCAGTGTATGAGTGTGTGCTTCAGTGTGTGAATGTGTGCTTCAGTCTGTACTTCAGTGTGTAGAGTGTGTGCTTGAGTGTGTGCTTCAGTGGTGTGAGTGTGTGCTTCAGTGTGTGAGTGTGTGCTTCAGTGTGTGAGTGTGTGCTTCAGTGTATGAGTGTGTGCTTCAGTGTGTGAGTGTGTGCTTCAGTGTGTGAGTGTGTGCCTTCAGTGTATGAGTGTGTGCTTCAGTGTATGAGTGTGTGAGTGTGTGCTTCAGGTGTGTGAGTGTGTGCTTCAGTGTGTGAGTGTGTGCTTCAGTGTGTGAGTGTGTGCTTCAGTCTGTACTTCAGTGTGTAAGTGTGTGCTTCAGTGTGTGAGTGTGTGTTTCAGTGTGTGAGTGAGTGCTTCAGTGTATGAGTGAGTGCTTCAGTGTGTGAATGTGTGCTTCAGTGTGTAAATGTGGGCTTCAGTGTGTGAGAGTGGGCTTGAGTGTGTGAGTGTGTGCTTCAGTGTGTGAATGTGTGCTTAAGTGTGTGAGTGTGTGCTTCAGTGTGTGAGTGTGTGCTTCAGTGTATGAGTGTGTGCTTCAGTGTGTGAGTGTGTGCTTCAGTGTGTGAATGTGTGCTTCAGAGTTGTGAGTGTGTGCTTCAGTGTCAATGAGTGTGTGCCTTCAGTGTATGAGATGTGTGCTTCAGTGTATGAGTGTGTGCCTTCAGTGTGTGAGTGTGTGCTTCAGAGCTGTTACTTCATTGTGTTAGTGTGTGCTTCAGTGTGTGTCTTCAGTGTGTGACTGTGTTTCAGTGGTGTGACTGTGTTCAGTGTGTGAGTGTGTGTTTACAGTGTGTGAGTGTGTGTTTCAGTGTGATGAGTGGTGTGCCTTCAGTGTGTGAGTGTGTGCCTCAGTGTACTGAGTGCTGTGCTTCAGTGATATGAGTGTGTGCTTCAGATGGTGTGGCTGAAAGTGGTGTGCTTCAGTCGTTGTGCGTGATAGTGCTTCAGTCTGTACTTCACGTGTGTAAGTGTGTGCCTTCAGTGTGTGCTTCAGTGTGTGTTTCAGTGTGTGAGTGTGTGTTTCAGTGTGTGAGTGTGTGTTTCAGTGTATGAGTGTGTGCTTCAGTGTATGAGTGTGTGCTTCAGTGTGTGTTTCAGTGTGTGAGTGTGTGTTTCAGTGTGTGAGTGTGTGCTTCAGTGTGTGAGTGTGTGCTTCAGTGTGAGTGTGTGCTTCAGTGTATGAGTGTGTGCTTCAGTGTATGAGTGTGTGCTTCAGTGTGTGAGTGTGTGCTTCAGTCTGTACTTCAGTGTGTAAGTGTGTGCTTCAGTGTGTGCTTCAGTGTGTGAGTGTGTGCTTCAGTGTGTGAGTGTGCGAGTGTGTGCTTCAGTGTGTACTTCAGTGTGTGAGTGTGTGCTTCAGTGTGTGTGTGTTTCAGTGTGTGAGTGTGTGCTTCAGTGTATGAGTGTGTGCTTCAGTGTATGAGTGTGTGCTTCAGTGTGTGAGTGTGTGCTTCAGTCTGTACTTCAGTGTGTAAGTGTGTGCTTCAGTGTGTGAGAGTGGGCTTGAGTGTGAGTGTGTGCTTCAGTGTATGAGTGTGTGCTTCAGTGTATGAGTGTGTGCTTCAGTGTATGAGTGTGTGCTTCAGTGTGTGAGTGTGTGCTTCAGTCTGTACTTCAGTGTGTAAGTGTGTGCTTCAGTGTGTGCTTCAGTGTGTGTTTCAGTGTGTGAGTGTGTGTTTCAGTGTGTGAGTGTGTGCTTCAGTGTGTGTTTCAGTGTGTGAGTGTGTGTTTCAGTGTATGAGTGTGTGCTTCAGTGTATGAGTGTGTGCTTCAGTGTGTGTTTCAGTGCGTGAGTGTGTGTTTCAGTGTGTGTTTCAGTGTGTGTTTCAGTGTGTGAGTGTGTGTTTCAGTGTGTGAGTGTGTGTTTCAGTGTGTGAGTGTGTGTTTCAGTGTGTGAGTGTGTGCTTCAGTGTGTGAGTGTGTGTTTCAGTGTGTGAGTGTGTGCTTCAGTGTGTGAGTGTGTGCTTCAGTCTGTACTTCAGTGTGTAAGTGTGTGCTTCAGTGTGTGCTTCAGTGTGTGAGTGTGTGCTTCAGTGTGTGAGTGTGCGATTGTGTGCTTCAGTGTGTACTTCAGTGTGTGAGTGTGTGCTTCAGTGTATGAGTGTGTGCTTCAGTGTGTGAGTGTGTGCTTCAGTCTGTACTTCAGTGTGTAAGTGTGTGCTTCAGTGTGTGCTTCAGTGTGTGAGTGTGTGCTTCAGTGTGTGAGTGTGTGCTTCAGTGTGTGAGTGTGTGCTTCAGTGTATGAGTGTGTGCTTCAGTGTGTGAGTGTGTGCTTCAGTGTGTGAGTGTGTGCTTCAGTGTGTGAGTGTGTGCTTCAGTGTATGAGTGTGTGCTTCAGTGTGTGAGTGTGTGAGTGTGTGTTTCAGTGTGTGAGTGTGTGCTTCAGTGTGTGAGTGTGTGCTTCAGTGTGTGAGTGTGTGCTTCAGTCTGTACTTCAGTGTGTAAGTGTGTGCTTCAGTGTGTGAGTGTGTGTTTCAGTGTGTGAGTGAGTGCTTCAGTGTATGAGTGAGTGCTTCAGTGTGTGAATGTGTGCTTCAGTGTGTAAATGTGGGCTTCAGTGTGTGAGAGTGGGCTTGAGTGTGAGTGTGTGCTTCAGTGTATGAGTGTGTGCTTCAGTGTGTGAATGTGTGCTTAAGTGTGTGAGTGTGTGCTTCAGTGTGTGAATGTGTGCTTCAGTGTGTGAGTGTGTGTTTCAGTGTGTGTTTCAGTGTGTGAGTGTGTGTTTCAGTGTGTGAGTGTGTGTTTCAGTGTGTGAGTGTGTGTTTCAGTGTGTGAGTGTGTGCTTCAGTGTGTGAGTGTGTGTTTCAGTGTGTGAGTGTGCGATTGTGTGCTTCAGTGTGTACTTCAGTGTGTGAGTGTGTGCTTCAGTGTATGAGTGTGTGCTTCAGTGTGTGAGTGTGTGCTTCAGTCTGTACTTCAGTGTGTAAGTGTGTGCTTCAGTGTGTGCTTCAGTGTGTGAGTGTGTGCTTCAGTGTGTGAGTGTGCGAGTGTGTGCTTCAGTGTGTACTTCAGTGTGTGAGTGTGTGTTTCAGTGTGTGAGTGTGTGTTTCAGTGTGTGAGTGTGTGTTTCAGTGTGTGAGTGTGTGCTTCAGTGTGTGAGTGTGTGTTTCAGTGTGTGAGTGTGTGAGTGTGTGCTTCAGTGTGAGTGTGTGCTTCAGTGTATGAGTGTGTGCTTCAGTCTGTACTTCAGTGTGTAAGTGTGTGCTTCAGTGTGTGCTTCAGTGTGTGAGTGTGTGCTTCAGTGTGTGAGTGTGCGAGTGTGTGCTTCAGTGTGTACGTCAGTGTGTGAGTGTGTGCTTCAGTGTATGAGTGTGTGCTTCAGTGTGTGAGTGTGTGCTTCAGTCTGTACTTCAGTGTGTAAGTGTGTGCTTCAGTGTGTGCTTCAGTGTATGAGTGTGTGCTTCAGTGTGTGAGTGTGTGAGTGTGTGCTTCAGTGTGTAAGTGTGTGCTTCAGTGTGTGAGTGTGTGCTTCAGTGTGTGAGTGTGTGCTTCAGTGTGTGAGTGTGTTCTTCAGTGTATGTGTGTGTGCTTCAGTGTATGAGTGTGTGAGTGTGTGTTTCAGTGTGTGAGTGTGTGCTTCAGTGTGTGAGTGTGTGCTTCAGTGTGTGAGTGTGTGAGTGTGTGCTTCAGTCTGTACTTCAGTGTGTAAATGTGGGCTTCAGTGTGTGAGAGTGGGCTTGAGTGTGAGTGTGTGCTTCAGTGTGTGAGTGTGTGCTTCAGTGTGTGAATGTGTGCTTAAGTGTGTGAGTGTGTGCTTCAGTGTGTGAATGTGGTGCTTCAGTGTGTGAGTGTGTGCTTCAGTGTGTGAGTGTGTGCTTCAGTGTATGAGTGTGTGCTTCAGTGTGTGCTTCAGTGTATGAGTGTGTGCTTCAGTGTGTGAGTGTGTGCTTCAGTGTGTGAGAGTGGGCTTGAGTGTGAGTGTGTGCTTCAGTGTATGAGTGTGTGCTTCAGTGTGTGAGTGTGTGCTTCAGTGTATGAGTGTGTGCTTCAGTGTGTGAGTGTGTGCTTCAGTCTGTACTTCAGTGTGTAAGTGTGTGCTTCAGTGTGTGCTTCAGTGTGTGTTTCAGTGTGTGAGTGTGTGCTTCAGTGTGTGCTTCAGTGTGTGAGTGTGTGTTTCAGTGTGTGAGTGTGTGTTTCAGTGTATGAGTGTGTGCTTCAGTGTATGAGTGTGTGCTTCAGTGTGTGTTTCAGTGCGTGAGTGTGTGTTTCAGTGTGTGTTTCAGTGTGTGAGTGTGTGTTTCAGTGTGTGAGGTGTGTGTTTCAGTGTGTGAGGTGTGTGTTTCAGTGGTGAGTGTGTGCTTCAGTGTGTGAGTGTGTGTTTCAGTGTGTGAGTGTGTGCTCAGTGTGTGAGTGTGTGCTTCAGTCTGTACTTCAGTGTGTAAGTGTGTGCTTCAGTGTGTGCTTCAGTGTGTGAGTGTGTGCTTCAGTGTGTGAGTGTGCGATTGTGTGCTTCAGTGTGTACTTCAGTGTGTGAGTGTGTGCTTCAGTGTATGAGTGTGTGCTTCAGTGTGTGAATGTGTGCTTCAGTCTGTACTTCAGTGTGTAAGTGTGTGCTTCAGTGTGTGCTTCAGTGTGTGAGTGTGTGCTTCAGTGTGTGTGTGCTTCAGTGTGTGAGTGTGTGCTTCAGTGTATGAGTGTGTGCTTCAGTGTGTGAGTGTGTGCTTCAGTGTGTGAGTGTGTGCTTCAGTGTATGAGTGTGTGCTTCAGTGTATGAGTGTGTGAGTGTGTGCTTCAGTGTGAGTGTGTGCTTCAGTGTGTGAGTGTGTGCTTCAGTGTGTGAGTGTGTGCTTCAGTGTGTGAGTGTGTGCTTCAGTGTGTGAGTGTGTGCTTCAGTCTGTACTTCAGTGTGTAAGTGTGTGCTTCAGTGTGTGAGTGTGTGTTTCAGTGTGTGAGTGAGTGCTTCAGTGTATGAGTGAGTGCTTCAGTGTGTGAATGTGTGCTTCAGTGTGTAAATGTGGGCTTCAGTGTGTGAGAGTGGGCTTGAGTGTGAGTGTGTGCTTCAGTGTATGAGTGTGTGCTTCAGTGTGTGAATGTGTGCTTAAGTGTGTGAGTGTTGTGCTTCAGTGTGTGAGTGTGTGCTTCAGTGTATGAGTGTGTGCTTCAGTGTGTGAGTGTGTGCTTCAGTGTGTGAGTGTGTGTTTCAGTGTGTGAGTGTGTGCTTCAGTGTGTGAGTGTGTGCTTCAGTGTGTGAGTGTGTGCTTCAGTGTATGAGTGTGTGCTTCAGTGTGTGAGTGTGTGCTTCAGTGTGTGAGAGTGGGCTTCAGTGTGTGAGAGTGGGCTTGAGTGTGAGTGTGTGCTTCAGTGTATGAGTGTGTGCTTCAGTGTATGAGTGTGTGCTTCAGTGTGTGTTTCAGTGTGTGACTGTGTTTCAGTGTGTGACTGTGTTTCAGTGTGTGAGTGTGTGTTTCAGTGTGTGAGTGTGTGTTTCAGTGTGTGAGTGTGTGCTTCAGTGTGTGAGTGTGTGCTTCAGTGTATGAGTGTGTGCTTCAGTGTATGAGTGTGTGCTTCAGTGTATGAGTGTGTGCTTCAGTGTGTGAGTGTGTGCTTCAGTGTGTGAGTGTGTGCTTCAGTCTGTACTTCAGTGTGTAAGTGTGTGCTTCAGTGTGTGCTTCAGTGTGTGTTTCAGTGTGTGAGTGTGTGTTTCAGTGTGTGAGTGTGTGTTTCAGTGTATGAGTGTGTGCTTCAGTGTATGAGTGTGTGCTTCAGTGTGTGTTTCAGTGTGTGAGTGTGTGTTTCAGTGTGTGAGTGTGTGCTTCAGTGTGTGAGTGTGTGCTTCAGTGTGAGTGTGTGCTTCAGTGTATGAGGATGTGTGCTTCAGTGTATGAGTGTGTGCTTCAGTGTGGTGAGTGTGTGCTTCAGTCTGTACTTCAGTGTGTAAGTGTGTGCTTCAGTGTGTGCTTCAGTGTGTGAGTGTGTGCTTCAGTGTGTGAGTGTGCGATTGTGTGCTTCAGTGTGTACTTCAGTGTGTGAGTGTGTGCTTCAGTGTGTACTTCAGTGTGTGAGTGTGTGCTTCAGTGTATGAGTGTGTGCTTCAGTGTGTGAGTGTGTGCTTCAGTGTGTGAGTGTGTGCTTCAGTGTATGAGTGTGTGTTTCAGTGTGTGAGGTGTGTGCTTCAGTGTGTGAGTGTGTGCTTCAGTGTGTGAGTGTGTGCTTCAGTGTATGAGTGTGTGAGTGTGTGCTTCAGTCTGTACTTCACTGTGTAAGTGTGTGCTTCAGTGTGTTGAGTGTGTGTTTCAGTGTGTGAGTGTGTGCTTCAGTGTGTGAGTGTGTGCTTCAGTGTGTGAGTGTGTGCTTCAGTGTATGAGTGTGTGCTTCAGTGTGTGAGTGTGTGCTTCAGTGTGTGAGTGTGTGCTTCAGTGTGTGAGTGTGTGCTTCAGTGTGTGCTTCAGTGTAGGAGTGTGTGCTTCAGTGTAGGAGTGTGTGCTTCAGTGTAGGAGTGTGTGCTTCAGTGTGTGAGAGTGGGCTTCAGTGTGTGAGAGTGGGCTTGAGTGTGAGTGTGTGCTTCAGTGTATGAGTGTGTGCTTCAGTGTGTGAATGTGTGCTTCAGTGTGTGAGTGTGTGCTTCAGTGTATGAGTGTGTGCTTCAGTGTGTGAGTGTGTGCTTCAGTGTATGAGTGTGTGCTTCAGTGTATGAGTGTGTGCTTCAGTGTATGAGTGTGTGCTTCAGTGTGTGAGTGTGTGCTTCAGTATGTGAGAGTGGGCTTGAGTGTGTGAATGTGGGCTTCAGTGTGTGAGAGTGGGCTTGAGTGTGAGTGTGTGCTTCAGTGTGTGAGTGTGTGCTTCAGTGTGTGAGTGTGTGCTTCAGTGTGTGAGTGTGTGCTTCAGTGTATGAGTGTGTGCTTCAGTGTATGAGTGTGTGCTTCAGTGTGTGAGTGTGTGCTTCAGTGTGTGAGTGTGGGCTTGAGTGTGAGTGTGTGCTTCAGTGTATGAGTGTGTGCTTCAGTGTGTGAGAGTGTGCTTCAGTGTGTGAATGTGTGCTTCAGTGTATGAGTGTGTGCTTCAGTGTGTGAGAGTGGGCTTGAGTGTGAGTGTGTGCTTCAGTGTGAGTGTGTGCTTCAGTGTATGAGTGTGTGCTTCAGTGTATGAGTGTGTGCTTCAGTGTATGAGTGTGTGTTTCAGTGTGTGAGTGTGTGTTTCAGTGTATGAGTGTGTGCTTCAGTGTATGAGTGTGTGCTTCAGTGTATGAGTGTGTGCTTCCGTGTATGAGTGTGTGCTTCCGTGTATGAGTGTGTGAGTGTGTGCTTCAGTGTGTACTTCAGTGTGTGAGTGTGTGCTTCAGTGTGTGAGTGTGTGCTTCAGTGTGTGAGTGTGTGCTTCAGTGTGTGAGTGTGTGCTTCAGTGTGAAGCACACACTCACACACTGAAGCACACACCGAAGCACACACTTACACACTGAAGCACACACTCACACACTGAAGCACACACTCGCACACTCACACACTGAAGCACACACTCACACACTGAAGCACACACTCACACACTGAAGCACACACTCACACACTGAAGCACACACTCACAGTGTGTGAGTGTGCGAGTGTGTGCTTCAGTGTGTACTTCAGTGTGTGAGTGTGTGCTTCAGTGTGTGAGTGTGTGCTTCAGTGTGTGCTTCAGTGTGTGAGTGTGTACTTCAGTGTGTGCTTCAGTGTATGAGTGTGTGCTTCAGTGTATGAGTGTGTGCTTCAGTGTGTGAGTGTGTGTTTCAGTGTGTGAGTGTGTGTTTCAGTGTGTGAGTGTGTGCTTCAGTGTGTGAGTGTGTGTTTCAGTGTGTGAGTGTGTTTCAGTGTGTGTTTCAGTGTGTGAGTGTGTGTTTCAGTGTATGAGTGTGTGCTTCAGTGTGTGAGTGTGTGCTTCAGTGTGTACTTCAGTGTGTAAGTGTGTGCTTCAGTGTGTGAGTGTGTGCTTCAGTGTGTGAGTGTGTACTTCAGTGTGTGAGTGTGTGCTTCAGTGTGTGAGTGTGTGCTTCAGTGTGTGAGTGTGTGTTTCAGTGTGTGTTTCAGTGTATGAGTGTGTGCTTCAGTGTATGAGTGTGTGCTTCAGTGTGTGAGTGTGTGCGAGTGTGTGCTTCAGTGTATAAGTGTGTGTTTCAGTGTGTGTGTGTGTGTTTCTGTGTATGAGTGTGTGTTTCTGTGTATGAGTGTGTGTTTCTGTGTATGAGTGTGTGTTTCTGTGTATGAGTGTGTGCTTCAGTGTGTGAGTGTGTGTTTCAGTGTGTGAGTGTGTGTTTCAGTGTGTGAGTGTGTGTTTCAGTGTGTGAGTGTGTTTCAGTGTGTGAGTGTGTTTCAGTGTGTGTTTCAGTGTGTGAGTGTGTCAGTGTGTGAGTGTGTGCTTCAGTGTGTACTTCAGTGTAGGAGTGTGCGCTTCAGTGTAGGAGTGTGCGCTTCAGTGTAGGAGTGTGCGCTTCAGTGTAGGAGTGGTGCGCTTCAGTGTAGGAGTGTGCGCTTCAGTGTAGGAGTGTGCGCTTCAGTGTATGAGGGTGCGTTTCAGTGTATGAGTGTGCGTTTCAGTGTATGAGTGTGTGTTTCTGTGTATGAGTGTGTGTTTCTGTGTATGAGTGTTTCTGTGTATGAGTGTTTCTGTGTATTGAGTGTGTTTCTGTGTATGAGAGAGGTGTTTCATGTGTGTGAGTGTGTGTTTCTGTGTTTGAGTGTGTGTTTCTGTGTTTGAGTGTGTGTTTCTGTGTATGAGTGTGTGTTTCTGTGTATGAGTGTGTGTTTCTGTGTATGAGTGTGTGTTTCTGTGTATGAGTGTGTGTTTCTGTGTATGAGTGTGTGTTTCTGTGTATGAGTGTGTGTTTCTGTGTATGAGTGTGTTTCTGTGTATGAGTGTGTTTCTGTGTATGAGTGTGTGTTTCTGTGTATGAGTGTGTGTTTCTGTGTGTGATGTGTGTGTTTCTGTGTATGAGTGTGTGTTTCTGTGTATGAGTGTGTGTTTCTGTGTATGAGTGTGTGCTTCAGTGTGTGAGTGTGTGCTTCAGTGTGTGAGTGTGTGTTTCAGTGTGTGAGTGTGTGATTCAGTGTGGTAGTGTGTGTTTCAGTGGGTGAGTGTGTTTCAGTGTGTGAGTGTGTTTCAGTGTGTGAGTGTGTTTTCAGTGTGTGAGTGTGTGGTTTCAGTGTATGAGTGTGTGCTTCAGTGTATGAGTGTGTGAGTGTGTGCTTCAGTGTGTAACTTCAGTTGTAGGAGTGTGTGGCTTCAGTGTAGGAGTGTGCGCTTCAGTGTAGGAGTGTGCGCTTCAGTGTAGGAGTGTGCGCTTCAGTGTAGGAGTGTGCGCTTCAGTGTATGAGGGTGCGTTTCAGTGTATGAGGGTGCGTTTCAGTGTATGAGGGTGTGCTTCAGTGTATGAGTGTGTGCTTCAGTGTGTGAGTGTGTGCTTCAGTGTGTGAGTGTGTGCTTCAGTGTGTGAGTGTGTGCTTCAGTGTATGAGTGTGTGCTTCAGTGTGTGAGTGTGTGAGTGTGTGCTTCAGTGTGTGAGTGTGTGCTTCAGTGTGTGAGTGTGTGCTTCAGTCTGTACTTCAGTGTGTGTGTGCTTCAGTGTGTGAGTGTGTGTTTCAGTGTGTGAGTGAGTGCTTCAGTGTATGAGTGAGTGCTTCAGTGTGTGAATGTGTGCTTCAGTGTGTAAATGTGGGCTTCAGTGTGTGAGAGTGGGCTTGAGTGTGAGTGTGTGCTTCAGTGTATGAGTGTGTGCTTCAGTGTGTGAATGTGTGCTTAAGTGTGTGAGTGTGTGCTTCAGTGTGTGAATGTGTGCTTCAGTGTGTGAGTGTGTGTTTCAGTGTGTGTTTCAGTGTGCGAGTGTGTGTTTCAGTGTGTGAGTGTGTGTTTCAGTGTGAGTGTGTGTTTCAGTGTGTGAGTGTGTGCTTCAGTGTGTGAGTGTGTGTTTCAGTGTGTGAGTGTGCGATTGTGTGCTTCAGTCTGTACTTCAGTGTGTGAGTGTGTGCTTCAGTGTATGAGTGTGTGCTTCAGTGTGTGAGTGTGTGCTTCAGTCTGTACTTCAGTGTGTAAGTGTGTGCTTCAGTGTGTGCTTCAGTGTGTGAGTGTGTGCTTCAGTGTGTGAGTGTGCGAGTGTGTGCTTCAGTGTGTACTTCAGTGTGTGAGTGTGTGTTTCAGTGTGTGAGTGTGTGTTTCAGTGTGTGAGTGTGTGTTTCAGTGTGTGAGTGTGTGCTTCAGTGTGTGAGTGTGTGCTTCAGTCTGTACTTCAGTGTGTAAGTGTGTGCTTCAGTGTGTGCTTCAGTGTGAGAGTGTGTGCTTCAGTGTGTGAGTGTGTGAGTGTGTGCTTCAGTGTGTGATGGCTTTGTTGACGAAATAGCAATGAACATGGGTGAGCCAATAACACGAGGCATCTATGTGCAGCAACCAATCAGCAGCTACTGAGTATATCTAGATATGCTTTTCAGGAAAGAATATCAAGAGATTGAAGCAAATTAGATAATAGAAGTAAATTAGAAAGTTGTTTAAAATTGTATTTTCTATCTGAATCATGAAAGAAACTGTTTGGGTTTAATGTCCCTTTAAGAATAAAGTGCATTTAAGTTTTAGTCACTTGGTCAAAAATTGCACATGGGGGGGTGCTGATCATTAAGTAAGGGGCCCCAAAATTTCTAGTGACAGCCCTGCACGCACAGAAGCTTAAACACGCACAGAATCGCACGCACACACGCACAGAATCGCACAGAAGCTAAAGCATGCACAGAAGCGCACGCACACAAGCGCACTCACGGAAAAAGCACAGAAGCTAAAGCATGCACAGAAGCGGACGCACAGACACAGAAGTTTAAACACGCACAGAATTGCACGCACACACGCACAGAAGCTAAAGCATGCACAGAAGCGCACGCACACAAGCGCACGCACGGAAAAAGCACAGAAGCTAAAGCATTCATAGAAGCGCACACAGAATCGCACGCACACACGCACAGAGCTTAAACACGCACAGAAGCGTACGCACAGAAGCGTACGCACGCACAGAAGCGCATGCACACACGCACAGGAGCTTAAACACGCACAGAAGCGCGCACACATGCACAGAAGCGCACGCACACACACAGAAGCACACGCACAGAAGCGCACACATGCACATGCACAAGCACAGAAGCGCACACACGCACAGAAGCGCACGCAGACGCACAGAAACGCAGACGCACAGAAGTGCACACACACGCACAGAAGCGCACGCACACAAGCGCACACACATGTACAGAAGCGCACACACGCACAAAAGCACACGCACAGAAGCACGCACACGCAAAGAAGCGCACACACGCACACAAGCGCACACACGCACAGAAGCGCACACATGCACAGAAGCGCACACATGCACAGAAACTGTTTGGGTTTAATGTCCCTTTAAGAATAAAGTGCATTTAAGTTTTAGTCACTTGGTCAAAAATTGCACATGGGGGGTGCTGATCATTGATTAAGTAAGGGGCCCCAAAATTTCTAGTGACAGCCCTGCACGCACAGAAGCTTAAACACGCACAGATTCGCACGCACACACGCACAAAATCGCACAGAAGCTAAAGCATGCACAGAAGCGCACGCACACAAGCGCACTCACGGAAAAAGCACAGAAGCTAAAGCATGCGCACAAGCGCACGCACACAAGCGCACGCACGCATAGAAGCGCACGCAAGCACAGAAGCTTAAACAGGCACAGACTCGCACGCACACATGCAAAGAGCGAACACACGTACAGAAGCGCATGCACACACGCACAGGAGCTTAAACACACACACACAGAAGCGCACCCACATGCACAGAAGCGCACGCACATACACAGAAGCGCACACACAGAGACAGAAGCACACGCACAGAAGCGCACACACGCACATGCACACGCACAGAAGCGCACACACGCACAGAAGCGCACGCAGACGCACAGAAGTACACGCACACAAGCGCACACACACGCACAGAAGCGCACGCACACAAGCGCACACACATGTACAGAAGCGCATGCACATGCACAGAAGCACGCGCACAGAAGCGCACACACGCACAGAAGCGCACACACGCACGCACAGAATCACACAGAAGCGCACGCACACAAGCGCACGCACGGAAAAAGCACAGAAGCTAAAGCATGCACAGAAGCGCACGCACACAAGCGCACACACGCATAAAAGCGCACGCACAGACACAGAGCTTAAACACGCACAGAAGCGTACGCACACGCATAGAAGCGCACAGAAACGCACGCAGACGCACAGAAGTGCACACACACGCACAGAAGCGCACGCACACAAGCGCACACACATGTACAGAAGCGCACGCACGCACAGAAGCACGCGCACACACGCACAGAAGCGCACACACGCACAGAAGTACACACACACAGAAGCGCACACACACAGAAGCGCACACACACGCACACAAGCGCACGCACACAAGCGCACACACATGTACAGAAGCGCACACGCACAAAAGCGTACGCACGCACAGAATCGCACGCACGCACACATGCACAGAATCACACATAAGCTAAAGCATGCACAGAAGCGCACGCACACAAGCGCACGGAAAAAGCACAGAAGCTAAAGCATACGCAGAAGCGCACGCACACAAGCGCACGCACGCATAAAAGCGCACGCACAGACACAGAAGCGCACGCAAGCACAGAATCGCACACACGCACAGAGCTTAAACACGCACAGAAGCGTAAGCACATGCATAGAAGCGCACACACGCACAGAAGCACATGCACACACGCACAGGAGCTTAAAAACGCACAGAAGCGCGCGCACGCACGCACAGAAGCACACCCACATGCACAGAAGCGCACGCACACACACAGAAGCGCACGCAAGCACAGAAGCTTAAACAGGCACAGACTCGCACGCACACATGCAAAGAGCAAACACACGTACAGAAGCGCATGCACACACGCACAGGAGCTTAAACACACACACACAGAAGCGCGCGCAGACACAGAAGCGCACCCACATGCACAGAAGCGCACGCACATACACAGAAGCGCACACACAGAGACAGAAGCACACGCACAGAAGCGCACACACGCACATGCACACGCACAGAAGCGCACACACGCACAGAAGCGCACGCAGACGCACAGAAACGCAGACGCACAGAAGTACACGCACACAAGCGCACACACACGCACAGAAGCGCACGCACACAAGCGCACACACATGTACAGAAGCGCATGCACAGAAGCGCACACACGCACAGAAGCGCACACGCACAGAAGCACGCGCACAGAAGCGCACACACGCACAGAAGCGCACACGCACAGAAGCGCACACACGCACGCACAGAATCACACAGAAGCTAAAGCATGCACAGAAGTGCACGCACACAAGCGCACGCACGGAAAAAGCACGGAAGCTAAAGCATGCGCAGAAGCGCACGCACACAAGCGCACACACGCATAAAAACGCACGCACAGACACAGAGCTTAAACACGCACAGAAGCGTACGCACACGCATAGAAGCGCACACACGCACAGAAACGCACGCAGACGCACAGAAGTGCACACACACGCACAGAAGCGCACGCACACAAGCGCACACACATGTACAGAAGTGCACACACGCACAAAAGCGCACGCACAGAAGCACGCGCACACACGCACAGAAGCGCACACACGCACAGAAACTGTTTGGGTTTAATGTCCCTTTAAGAATAAAGTGCATTTAAGTTTTAGTCACTTGGTCAAAAATTGCACATGGGGGGTGCTGATCATTGATTAAGTAAGGGGCCCAAAATTTCTAGTGACGGCCCTGCACGCACAGAAGCTTAAACACGCACAGAATCGCACGCACAAAATCGCACAGAAGCTAAAGCATGCACAGAAGCGCATGCACACAAGCACACGCACGGAAAAAGCACAGACGCTAAAGCATGCCCAGAAGCGCACACACGGAAAAAGCACAGAAGCTAAAGCATGCGCAGAAGTGCACGCACACAAGCGCACGCACGCATAGAAGCGCACGCAAGCACAGAAGCTTAAACAGGCACAGAATCGCACGCACACAAGCAAAGAGCTTAAACACGCACAGAAGCATACGCACAGAAGCGAACACAAGCGCACATACGCACAGAAGCGCATGCACACATGCACAGGAGCGCACCCACATGCACAGAAGCGCACACACACACACAGAAGTGCACACGCACAGAAGCGCACACACGCACAGAAGTACACACACACAGAAGCGCACACACACGCACACAAGCGCACGCACATGTACAGAAGCGCACACGCACAAAAGCGCACGCACATGCACAGAAGCACGCACGCACAGAATCGCACGCACGCACACACACACGCACAGAATCGCACAGAAGCTAAAGCATGCACAGAAGCGCACGCACACAAGCGCACGGAAAAAGCACAGAAGCTAAAGCATACGCAGAAGCGCACGCACACAAGCGCACGCACGCATAAAAGCGCACGCACAGACACAGAAGCGCACGCAAGCACAGAATCGCACACACGCACAGAGCTTAAACACGCACAGAAGCGTAAGCACATGCATAGAAGCGCACACACGCACAGAAGCGCATGCACACACGCACAGGAGCTTAAAAACGCACAGAAGCGCGCGCACGCACGCACAGAAGCGCACCCACATGCACAGAAGCGCACGCACACACACAGAAGCGCACGCACACGCACAGAAGCGCACACACGCACATGCACACGCACAGAAGCGCACACACGCACAGAAGCGCACGCAGACGCACAGAAACGCAGACGCAGAGAAGTGCAAACAAACGCACAGAAGCGCACGCACGCACAAAAGCACACGCATAGAAGCACGCACAGAAGCACGCACACGCACAGAAGCGCACACACGCACAGAAGCGCACACACGCACAGAGGCGCACACACGCACAGAAGCGCACACACGCACAGAAGCGCACACACACACATGCACATAGAAGCACTGCTGTTATACAAACAGATACCCAGTTACCTGATAGCGGGTGCAGTGACCTTAGTTTGTTTGTAAGTGTGTTTCAGTGTATGAGCGTGTTTCAGTGTATAAGAGTGTTTCTGTGTATAAGAGTGTTTCTGTGTATAAGAGTGTTTCAGTGTATAAGAGTGTTTCAGTGTATAAGAGTGTTTCAGTGTATAAGAGTGTTTCAGTGTATGAGCGTGTTTCTGTGTATAAGAGTGTTTCTGTGTATAAGAGTGTTTCAGTGTATAAGCGTGTTTCAGTGTATGAGCGTGTTTCTGTGTATAAGAGTGTTTCTGTGTATAAGAGTGTTTCAGTGTATGAGTGTGTTTCAGTGTATGAGCGTGTTTCAGTGTATGAGCGTGTTTCTGTGTATAAGAGTGTTTCTGTGTATAAGAGTGTTTCAGTGTATAAGAGTGTTTCAGTGTATGAGCGTGTTTCAGTGTATGAGCGTGTTTCAGTGTATGAGCGTGTTTCAGTGTATGAGCGTGTTTCAGTGTATGAGCGTGTTTCAGTGTATGAGCGTGTTTCAGTGTATGAGCGTGTTTCAGTGTATGAGCGTGTTTCAGTGTATAAGCGTGTTTCAGTGTATGAGCGTGTTTCAGTGTATAAGAGTGTTTCAGTGTATAAGAGTGTTTCAGTGTATAAGCGTGTTTCAGTGTATAAGAGTGTTTCAGTGTATAAGAGTGTTTCAGTGTATAAGCGTGTTTCAGTGTATAAGCGTGTTTCAGTGTATAAGCGTGTTTCAGTGTATAAGCGTGTTTCAGTGTATAAGAGTGTTTCAGTGTATAAGAGTGTTTCAGTGTATGAGCGTGTTTCTGTGTATAAGTGTGTGTTTCTGTGTATGAGTGTGTTTCAGTGTATAAGAGTGTTTCAGTGTATAAGAGTGTTTCAGTGTATGAGCGTGTTTCAGTGTATGAGTGTGTGTTTCTGTGTTTGAGTGTGTGTTTCTGTGTATGAGGGTGTGTTTCTGTGTTTGAGTGTGTGTTTCTGTGTATGAGTGTGTGTTTCTGTGTATGAGTGTGTGTTTCTGTGTATGAGTGTGTGTTTCTGTGTATGAGTGTGTTTCTGTGTTTGAGTGTGTGTTTCTGTGTTTGAGTGTGTGTTTCAGTGTATGAGCGTGTTTCAGTGTATAAGCGTGTTTCAGTGTATGAGCGTGTTTCAGTGTATGAGCGTGTTTCAGTGTATGAGCGTGTTTCTGTGTATGAGCGTGTTTCTGTGTATGAGTGTGTGTTTCTGTGTATGAGTGTGTGTTTCTGTGTATGAGTGTGTGTTTCTGTGTATGAGTGTGTGTTTCTGTGTATGAGTGTGTGTTTTTGTGTATGAGTGTGTGTTTCTGTGTATGAGTGTGTGTTTCTGTGTATGAGTGTGTGTTTCAGTGTATGAGTGTGTGTTTCAGTGTATGAGTGTGTGTTTCAGTGTATGAGCGTGTTTCAGTGTATGAGCGTGTTTCAGTGTATAAGTGTGTTTCAGTGTATGAGCGTGTTTCAGTGTATGAGCGTGTTTCAGTGTATGAGTGTGTGTTTCTGTGTATGAGTGTGTGTTTCTGTGTTTGAGTGTGTGTTTCTGTGTTTGAGTGTGTGTTTCTGTGTATGAGTGTGTGTTTCTGTGTATGAGTGTGTGTTTCTGTGTATGAGTGTGTGTTTCTGTGTATGAGTGTGTTTCTGTGTATGAGTGTGTGTTTCTGTGTATGAGTGTGTTTCTGTGTATGAGTGTGTGTTTCTGTGTATGAGTGTGTGTTTCTGTGTATGAGTGTGTGTTTCTGTGTATGAGTGTGTGTTTCTGTGTATGAGTGTGTGTTTCTGTGTATGAGTGTGTGTTTCTGTGTATGAGTGTGTGTTTCTGTGTATGAGTGTGTGTTTCTGTGTATGAGTGTTACTACCTTTACAACATTTCCAAGTTTACTACAGTTAAAGGGACATAAAACCCAAAACATTTCTTTCATGATTCAGACAGAGAATACAATTTTAAACAGCATTGCAATTCACTTCTATTATCTAATTTGCTTCATTCTTTAGATATGCTTTGTTGACGAAATAGCAATGAACATGGGTGAGCCAATAACACGAGGCATCTATGTGCAGCAACCAATTAGCAGCTACTGAGTATATCTAGATATGCTTTTCAGGAAAGAATATCAAGAGATTGAAGCAAATTAGATAATAGAAAATACAATTTTAAACAACTTTCTAATTTACTTCTATCTGAATCATGAAAGAAACTGTTTGGGTTTAATGTCCCTTTAAGAATAAAGTGCATTTAAGTTTTAGTCACTTGGTCAAAAACTGCACATGGGGGGTGCTGATCATTAAGTAAGGGGCCCCAAAATTTCTAGTGACAGCCCTGCACGCACAGAAGCTTAAACACGCACAGAATCGCACGCACAGAAGCTAAAGCATGCGCAGAAGCGCACGCACACAAGCGCACGCACGGAAAAAGCACAGAAGCTAAAGCATGCACAGAAGCGCACACACAGAAGCGCACGCACAGACACAGAGCTTAAACACGCACAGAAGCGTACGCACACGCACAGAAGCTCACGCACAGAAGCGCACACACGCACAGAAGCGAATGCACACGCATAGAAGCGCACACGCACAGAAGCGCACACACACGCACAGAAGCACACACACACGCACAGAAGCACACGCATAGAAGCGCACACACGCACAGCAGCGCACACACGCACAGCAGCGCGCGCACACGCACAGAAGCGCACGCACACGCACAGAAGCGCACGCACGCAACAGAAGCGCACACACACAGAAGCGCACACACGCACAAAAGTGCACGCACACACATGCACATAGAAGCACTGCTGTTATACAAACAGATACCCAGTTACCTGACCGCGGGTGCAGTGACCTTAGTTCCTGCAAGATTGAGCGAGCTCAGAGACTCGTTGACTCCTCCCCTGCAGAGCACATCCAGGGCTTGTGCCAGGTCCTCCTCACTGTAACTCTGAGCTGTTAGGTCCAATTCCTGGAGGCTGTGCTGCCAGCGCCGGACAAGAAGGGCACAGCCAGAGCGTGGCAATGCCAGGTTCTTAGTGCTGCAGTATAACCCCAGATACAGACGCTGCAGATCTGAGAGACACAGGGAATCAGTATGTTACAGGCACGTGCAATCACAATGTTACAGCTACGTGCTATACCAGCTATATAACTAAATATACACACTGCAGATCTAATAGAGACAGGAGAGAGAATCAGTATGTTACAGGCATGTGCTATACAAGCTATATAACTAAATATACACACTGCAGATCTAATAGAGACAGGAGAGAGAATCAGTATGTTAGAGGCATGTGCTATACCAGCTATATAACTAAATATACACACTGCAGATCTAATAGACAGGAAAGAGAATCAGTATGTTACAGGCATGTGCTATACCAGCTATATAACTAAATATACACACTGCAGATCTAATAGAGACAGGAGAGAGAATCAGTATGTTACAGGCATGTGCTATACAAGCTATATAACTAAATATACACACTGCAGATCTAATAGAGACAGGAGAGAGAATCAGTATGTTACAGGCACGTGCTATACCAGCTATATAACTAAATATACACACTGCAGATCTAATAGAGACAGGAGAGAGAATCAGTATGTTACAGGCATGTGCTATACAAGCTATATAACTAAATATACACACTGCAGATCTAATAGAGACAGGAGAGAGAATCAGTATGTTAGAGGCACGTGCTATACCAGCTATATAACTAAATATACACACTGCAGATCTAATAGAGACAGGAGAGAGAATCAGTATGTTAGAGGCATGTGCTATACCAGCTATATAACTAAATATACACACTGCAGATCTAATAGAGACAGGAGAGAGAATCAGTATGTTACAGGCATGTGCTATACCAGCTATATAACTAAATATACACACTGCAGATCTAATAGAGACAGGAGAGAGAATCAGTATGTTAGAGGCATGTGCTATACCAGCTATATAACTAAATATACACACTGCAGATCTAATAGAGACAGGAGAGAGAATCAGTATGTTACAGGCATGTGCAATACCAGCTATATAACTAAATATACACACTGCAGATCTAATAGAGACAGGAGAGAGAATCAGTATGTTAGAGGCACGTGCTATACCAGCTATATAACTAAATATACACACTGCAGATCTAATAGAGACAGGAGAGGGAATCAGTATGTTACAGGCATGTGCTATACAAGCTATATAACTAAATATACACACTGCAGATCTAATAGAGACAGGAGAGAGAATCAGTATGTTAGAGGCATGTGCTATACCAGCTATATAACTAAATATACACACTGCAGATCTAATAGAGACAGGAGAGAGAATCAGTATGTTAGAGGCACGTGCTATACCAGCTATATAACTAAATATACACACTGCAGATCTAATAGAGACAGGAGAGAGAATCAGTATGTTAGAGGCACGTGCTATACCAGCTATATAACTAAATATACACACTGCAGATCTAATAGAGACAGGAGAGAGAATCAGTATGTTACAGGCATGTGCTATACCAGCTATATAACTAAATATACACACTGCAGATCTAATAGAGACAGGAGAGAGAATCAGTATGTTAGAGGCACGTGCTATACCAGCTATATAACTAAATATACACACTGCAGATCTAATAGAGACAGGAGAGAGAATCAGTATGTTACAGGCATGTGCTATACAAGCTATATAACTAAATATACACACTGCAGATCTAATAGAGACAGGAGAGAGAATCAGTATGTTACAGGCACGTGCTATACCAGCTATATAACTAAATATACACACTGCAGATCTAATAGACAGGAGAGAGAATCAGTATGTTACAGGCACGTGCTATACCAGCTATATAACTAAATATACACACTGCAGATCTAATAGAGACAGGAGAGAGAATCAGTATGTTACAGGCATGTGCAATACCAGCTATATAACTAAATATACACACTGCAGATCTAATAGAGACAGGAGAGAGAATCAGTATGTTACAGGCACGTGCTATACCAGCTATATAACTAAATATACACACTGCAGATCTAATAGAGACAGGAGAGAGAATCAGTATGTTACAGGCATGTGCTATACAAGCTATATAACTAAATATACACACTGCAGATCTAATAGAGACAGGAGAGGGAATCAGTATGTTACAGGCATGTGCTATACCAGCTATATAACTAAATATACACACTGCAGATCTAATAGAGACAGGAGAGGGAATCAGTATGTTACAGGCATGTGCTATACCAGCTATATAACTAAATATACACACTGCAGATCTAATAGATAGGAGAGGGAATCAGTATGTTACAGGCATGTGCTATACCAGCTATATAACTAAATATACACACTGCAGATCTAATAGAGACAGGAGAGAGAATCAGTATGTTACAGGCATGTGCAATACCAGCTATATAACTAAATATACACACTGCAGATCTAATAGAGACAGGAGAGGGAATCAGTATGTTACAGGCACGTGCTATACCAGCTATATAACTAAATATATACACTGCAGATCTAATAGAGACAGGAGAGAGAATCAGTATGTTACAGGCATGTGCTATACAAGCTATATAACTAAATATACACACTGCAGATCTAATAGAGACAGGAGAGGGAATCAGTATGTTACAGGCATGTGCAATACCAGCTATATAACTAAATATACACACTGCAGATCTAATAGAGACAGGAGAGAGAATCAGTATGTTACAGGCATGTGCTATACCAGCTATATAACTAAATATACACACTGCAGATCTAATAGAGACAGGAGAGGGAATCAGTATGTTACAGGCATGTGCTATACAAGCTATATAACTAAATATACACACTGCAGATCTAATAGAGACAGGAGAGAGAATCAGTATGTTAGAGGCACGTGCAATACCAGCTATATAACTAAATATACACACTGCAGATCTAATAGACAGGAAAGAGAATCAGTATGTTACAGGCATGTGCTATACCAGCTATATAACTAAATATACACACTGCAGATCTAATAGACAGGAGAGAGAATCAGTATGTTACAGGCACGTGCTATACCAGCTATATAACTAAATATACACACTGCAGATCTAATAGACAGGAGAGAGAATCAGTATGTTACAGGCACGTGCAATACCAGCTATATAACTAAATATACACACTGCAGATCTAATAGATAGGAGAGAGAATCAGTATGTTACAGGCACGTGCTATACAAGCTATATAACTAAATATACACACTGCAGATCTAATAGACAGGAGAGGGAATCAGTATGTTACAGGCATGTGCTATACCAGCTATATAACTAAATATACACACTGCAGATCTAATAGAGACAGGAGAGAGAATCAGTATGTTACAGGCATGTGCTATACCAGCTATATAACTAAATATACACACTGCAGATCTAATAGAGACAGGAGAGGGAATCAGTATGTTACAGGCATGTGCTATACAAGCTATATAACTAAATATACACACTGCAGATCTAATAGAGACAGGAGAGAGAATCAGTATGTTAGAGGCACGTGCAATACCAGCTATATAACTAAATATACACACTGCAGATCTAATAGAGACAGGAGAGAGAATCAGTATGTTACAGGCACGTGCTATACCAGCTATATAACTAAATATACACACTGCAGATCTAAAAGAGACAGGAGAGAGAATCAGTATGTTACAGGCACGTGCTATACCAGCTATATAACTAAATATACACACTGCAGATCTAAAAGAGACAGGAGAGAGAATCAGTATGTTACAGGCATGTGCTATACCAGCTACATAACTAAATATACACACTGCAGATCTAATAGAGACAGGAGAGAGAATCAGTATGTTACAGGCATGTGCTATACCAGCTATATAACTAAATATACACACTGCAGATCTAAAAGAGACAGGAGAGAGAATCAGTATGTTACAGGCATGTGCTATACCAGCTACATAACTAAATATACACACTGCAGATCTAATAGATAGGAGAGGGAATCAGTATGTTACAGGCACGTGCAATACCAGCTATATAACTAAATATACACACTGCAGATCTAATAGAGACAGGAGAGAGAATCAGTATGTTACAGGCACGTGCTATACCAGCTATATAACTAAATATACACACTGCAGATCTAAAAGAGACAGGAGAGAGAATCAGTATGTTACAGGCATGTGCAATACCAGCTATATAACTAAATATACACACTGCAGATCTAATAGAGACAGGAGAGAGAATCAGTATGTTACAGGCACGTGCTATACCAGCTATATAACTAAATATACACACTGCAGATCTAATAGAGACAGGAGAGGGAATCAGTATGTTACAGGCATGTGCTATACAAGCTATATAACTAAATATACACACTGCAGATCTAATAGACAGGAGAGAGAATCAGTATGTTACAGGCACGTCCAATACCAGCTATATAACTAAATATACACACTGCAGATCTAATAGATAGGAGAGGGAATCAGTATGTTACAGGCACGTGCTATACCAGCTATATAACTAAATATACACACTGTAGATCTAATAGAGACAGTAGAGAGAATCAGTATGTTACAGGCATGTGCAATACCAGCTATATAACTAAATATATACACGGCAGATCTAATAGAGACAGGAGAGAGAATCAGTATGTTACAGGCACGTGCTATACCAGCTATATAACTAAATATACACACTGCAGATCTAATAGACAGGAGAGGGAATCAGTATGTTACAGGCACGTGCTATACCAGCTATATAACTAAATATACACACTGTAGATCTAATAGAGACAGGAGAGAGAATCAGTATGTTACAGGCACGTGCAATACCAGCTATATAACTAAATATACACACTGCAGATCTAATAGATAGGAGAGAGAATCAGTATGTTACAGGCACGTGCTATACAAGCTATATAACTAAATATACACACTGCAGATCTAATAGACAGGAGAGGGAATCAGTATGTTACAGGCATGTGCTATACCAGCTATATAACTAAATATACACACTGTAGATCTAATAGAGACAGGAGAGAGAATCAGTATGTTACAGGCACGTGCAATACCAGCTATATAACTAAATATACACACTGCAGATCTAATAGAGACAGGAGAGAGAATCAGTATGTTAGAGGCACGTGCTATACCAGCTATATAACTAAATATACACACTGCAGATCTAATAGACAGGAGAGGGAATCAGTATGTTACAGGCATGTGCTATACAAGCTACATAACTAAATATACACACTGCAGATCTAATAGAGACAGGAGAGAGAATCAGTATGTTACAGGCATGTGCTATACCAGCTATATAACTAAATATACACACGGCAGATCTAATAGAGACAGGAGAGGGAATCAGTATGTTACAGGCACGCGCAATACCAGCTATATAACTAAATATACACACTGCAGATCTAATAGAGACAGGAAAGAGAATCAGTATGTTACAGGCACGTGCTATACCAGCTATATAACTAAATATACACACGGCAGATCTAAGAGACAGGAGAGAGAATCAGTATGTTACAGGCATGTGCTATACCAGCTATATAACTAAATATACACACTGCAGATCTAATAGAGACAGGAGAGAGAATCAGTATGTTACAGGCATGTGCTATACCAGCTATATAACTAAATATACACACTGCAGATCTAATAGAGACAGGAGAGAGAATCAGTATGTTACAGGCACGTGCTATACCAGCTATATAACTAAATATACACACTGCAGATCTAATAGAGACAGGAGAGAGAATCAGTATGTTAGAGGCACGTGCAATACCAGCTATATAACTAAATATACACACTGCAGATCTAATAGAGACAGGAGAGAGAATCAGTATGTTAGAGGCACGTGCAATACCAGCTATATAACTAAATATACACACGGCAGATCTAATAGAGACAGGAGAGAGAATCAGTATGTTAGAGGCACGTGCAATACCAGCTATATAACTAAATATACACACGGCAGATCTAATAGAGACAGGAGAGGGAATCAGTATGTTACAGGCACGTGCTATACCAGCTATATAACTAAATATACACACTGCAGATCTAATAGAGACAGGAGAGAGAATCAGTATGTTACAGGCACGTGCAATACCAGCTATATAACTAAATATACACACTGCAGATCTAATAGAGACAGGAGAGAGAATCAGTATGTTACAGGCACGTGCTATACCAGCTATATAACTAAATAAACACACTGCAGATCTAATAGAGACAGGAGAGAGAATCAGTATGTTACAGGCATGTGCTATACCAGCTATATAACTAAATATACACACTGCAGATCTAATAGAGACAGGAGAGAGAATCAGTATGTTACAGGCACGTGCTATACCAGCTATATAACTAAATAAACACACTGCAGATCTAATAGAGACAGGAGAGAGAATCAGTATGTTACAGGCATGTGCTATACCAGCTATATAACTAAATATACACACTGCAGATCTAATAGAGACAGGAGAGGGAATCAGTATGTTACAGGCATGTGCAATAAAAGCTATATAACTAAATATACACACTGCAGATCTAATAGAGAAAGCAGAGGGAATCAGTATGTTACAGGCACGTGCTATACCAGCTATATAACGAAATATAAACACGGCAGATCTAAGACAGGAGAGAGAATCAGTATGTTACAGGCATGTGCAATATCAGCTATATAACTAAATATACACACTGCAGATCTAATAGACAGGAGAGAGAATCAGTATGTTACAGGCACGTGCTATACAAGCTATATAACTAAATATACACACTGCAGATCTAATAGAGACAGGAGAGAGAATCAGTATGTTAGAGGCACGTGCTATACCAGCTATATAACTAAATATACACACTGCAAATCTAATAGAGACAGGAGAGGGAATCAGTATGTTACAGGCACGTGCTATACCAGCTATATAACTAAATATAAACACGGCAGATCTAAGAGACAGGAGAGAGAATCAGTATGTTACAGGCATGTGCTATACCAGCTATATAACTAAATATACACACTGCAGATCTAATAGAGACAGGAGAGAGAATCAGTATGTTACAGGCACGTGCTATACCAGCTATATAACTAAATATACACACTGCAGATCTAATAGAGACAGGAGAGAGAATCAGTATGTTACAGGCACGTGCTATACCAGCTATATAACTAAATATACACACTGCAGATCTAATAGAGACAGGAGAGAGAATCAGTATGTTACAGGCACGTGCTATACCAGCTATATAACTAAATATACACACTGCAGATATAATAGAGACAGGAGAGAGAATCAGTATGTTAGAGGCACGTGCTATACAAGCTATATAACTAAATATACACACTGCAGATCTAATAGAGACAGGAGAGAGAATCAGTATGTTAGAGGCACGTGCTATACAAGCTATATAACTAAATATACACACTGCAGATCTAATAGAGACAGGAGAGAGAATCAGTATGTTACAGGCATGTGCTATACCAGCTATATAACTAAATATACACACTGCAGATCTAATAGAGACAGGAGAGAGAATCAGTATGTTACAGGCACGTGCTATACCAGCTATATAACTAAATATACACACTGCAGATCTAAGAGACAGGAGAGAGAATCAGTATGTTACAGGCATGTGCTATACCAGCTATATAACTAAATATACACACTGCAGATATAATAGAGAAAGCAGAGGGAATCAGTATGTTACAGGCATGTGCAATACCAGATATATAACTAAATATACACACTGCAGATATAATAGACAGGAGAGGGAATCAGTATGTTACAGGCACGTGCTATACCAGCTATATAACTAAATATACACACTGCAGATCTAATAGAGACAGGAGAGAGAATCAGTATGTTACAGGCATGTGCTATACCAGCTATATAACTAAATATACACACTGCAGATCAAATAGACAGGAGAGAGAATCAGTATGTTACAGGCACGTGCTATACCAGCTATATAACTAAATATACACACTGCAGATCTAATAGAGACAGGAGAGAGAATCAGTATGTTACAGGCACGTGCTATACCGGCTATATAACTAAATATACACATTGCAGATATAATAGAGAAAGCAGAGGGAATCAGTATGTTACAGGCACGTGCTATACCAGCTATATAACTAAATATACATACGGCAGATCTAATAGACAGGAGAGAGAATCAGTATGTTAGAGGCACGTGCTATACCAGCTATATAACTAAATATACACACTGCAGATCTAATAGAGACAGGAGAGAGAATCAGTATGTTACAGGCACGTGCTATACCAGCTATATAACTAAATATAAACACGGCAGATCTAAGACAGGAGAGAGAATCAGTATGTTACAGGCATGTGCAATATCAGCTATATAACTAAATATACACACTGCAGATCTAATAGAGACAGGAGAGGGAATCAGTATGTTACAGGCACGTGCTATACAAGCTATATAACTAAATATACACACGGCAGATCTAAGAGACAGGAGAGAGAATCAGTATGTTACAGGCATGTGCTATACCAGCTATATAACTAAATATACACACTGCAGATCTAATAGAGACAGGAGAGATAATCAGTATGTTACAGGCATGTGCTATACCAGCTATATAACTAAATATACACACGGCAGATCTAAGAGACAGGAGAGAGAATCAGTATGTTACAGGCATGTGCTATACAGCTATATAACTAAATATACACACTGCAGATCTAATAGAGACAGGAGAGAGAATCAGTATGTTACAGGCACGTGCTATACCAGCTATATAACTAAATATACACACTGCAGATATAATAGACAGGAGAGGGAATCAGTATGTTACAGGCATGTGCTATACCAGCTACATAACTAAATATACACACTGCAGATCTAATAGAGAAAGCAGAGGGAATCAGTATGTTACAGGCACGTGCTATACCAGCTATATAACTAAATATACACACTGCAGATCTAATAGAGACAGGAGAGAGAATCAGTATGTTACAGGCATGTGCAATACCAGCTATATAACTAAATATACACACTGCAGATCAAATAGACAGGAGAGAGAATCAGTATGTTAGAGGCACGTGCTATACCAGCTATATAACTAAATATACACACTGCAGATCTAATAGAGACAGGAGAGAGAATCAGTATGTTACAGGCACGTGCTATATTGGCTATATAACTAAATATACACATTGCAGATATAATAGAGAAAGCAGAGGGAATCAGTATGTTACAGGCACGTGCTATACCAGCTATATAACTAAATATACACACGGCAGATCTAATAGACAGGAGAGAGAATCAGTATGTTAGAGGCACGTGCTATACCAGCTATATAACTAAATATACACACTGCAGATCTAATAGAGACAGGAGAGAGAATCAGTATGTTACAGGCACGTGCTATACAAGCTATATAACTAAATATACACACTGCAGATCTAATAGAGACAGGAGAGGGAATCAGTATGTTAACAGGCATGAGCAATAAAAGCTATATAACTAAATATACACACTGCAGATATAATAGAGAAAGCAGAGGGGAATCAGTATGTTACAGGCACGTGCTATACCAGCTATATAACTAAATATAAACACGGCAGATCTAAGACAGGAGAGAGAATCAGTATGTTACAGGCATGTGCAATATCAGCTATATAACTAAATATACACACTGCAGATCTAATAGACAGGAGAGAGAATCAGTATGTTAGAGGCACGTGCTATACCAGCTATATAACTAAATATACACACTGCAGATCTAATAGAGACAGGAGAGGGAATCAGTATGTTACAGGCACGTGCTATACCAGCTATATAACTAAATATACACACTGCAGATCTAAGAGACAGGAGAGAGAATCAGTATGTTACAGGCATGTGCTATACCAGCTATATAACTAAATATACACACTGCAGATCTAATAGAGACAGGAGAGAGAATCAGTATGTTACAGGCACGTGCTATACCAAGCTATATAACTAAATATACACACTGCAGATCTAATAGAGACAGGAGAGGAATCCAGTATGTTACAGGCACGTGCTATACCAGCTATATAACTAAATATACACACTGCAGATCTATAGAGACAGGAGAGAGAATCAGTATGTTACAGGCATGTGCTATACCAGCTATATAACTAAATATACACACTGCAGATCTAATAGACAGGAGAGGGAATCAGTATGTTACAGGCACGTGCTATACCAGCTATATAACTAAATATACACACTGCAGATCTAATAGAGACAGGAGAGAGAATCAGTATGTTACAGGCACGTGCTATACCAGCTATATAACTAAATATACACACTGCAGATCTAAGAGACAGGAGAGAGAATCAGTATGTTACAGGCATGTGCTATACCAGCTATATAACTAAATATACACACTGCAGATATAATAGAGAAAGCAGAGGGAATCAGTATGTTACAGGCATGTGCAATACCAGATATATAACTAAATATACACACTGCAGATATAATAGACAGGAGAGGGAATCAGTATGTTACAGGCATGTGCAATACCAGATATATAACTAAATATACACACTGCAGATATAATAGACAGGAGAGGGAATCAGTATGTTACAGGCACGTGCTATACCGGCTATATAACTAAATATACACACTGCAGATCTAATAGAGACAGGAGAGAGAATCAGTATGTTACAGGCATGTGCTATACCAGCTATATAACTAAATATACACACTGCAGATCAAATAGACAGGAGAGAGAATCAGTATGTTACAGGCACGTGCTATACCAGCTATATAACTAAATATACACACTGCAGATCTAATAGAGACAGGAGAGAGAATCAGTATGTTACAGGCACGTGCTATACCGGCTATATAACTAAATATACACATTGCAGATATAATAGAGAAAGCAGAGGGAATCAGTATGTTACAGGCACGTGCTATACCAGCTATATAACTAAATATACATACGGCAGATCTAATAGACAGGAGAGAGAATCAGTATGTTAGAGGCACGTGCTATACCAGCTATATAACTAAATATACACACTGCAGATCTAATAGAGACAGGAGAGAGAATCAGTATGTTACAGGCACGTGCTATACCAGCTATATAACTAAATATAAACACGGCAGATCTAAGACAGGAGAGAGAATCAGTATGTTACAGGCATGTGCAATATCAGCTATATAACTAAATATACACACTGCAGATCTAATAGAGACAGGAGAGGGAATCAGTATGTTACAGGCACGTGCTATACCAGCTATATAACTAAATATACACACGGCAGATCTAAGAGACAGGAGAGAGAATCAGTATGTTACAGGCATGTGCTATACCAGCTATATAACTAAATATACACACTGCAGATCTAATAGAGACAGGAGAGAGAATCAGTATGTTACAGGCACGTGCTATACCAGCTATATAACTAAATATACACACTGCAGATATAATAGACAGGAGAGGGAATCAGTATGTTACAGGCATGTGCTATACCAGCTACATAACTAAATATACACACTGCAGATCTAATAGAGAAAGCAGAGGGAATCAGTATGTTACAGGCACGTGCTATACCAGCTATATAACTAAATATACACACTGCAGATCTAATAGAGACAGGAGAGAGAATCAGTATGTTACAGGCATGTGCTATACCAGCTATATAACTAAATATACACACTGCAGATCAAATAGACAGGAGAGAGAATCAGTATGTTAGAGGCACGTGCTATACCAGCTATATAACTAAATATACACACTGCAGATCTAATAGAGACAGGAGAGAGAATCAGTATGTTACAGGCATGTGCAATACCAGCTATATAACTAAATATACACACTGCAGATCTAATAGAGACAGGAGAGAGAATCAGTATGTTACAGGCACGTGCTATATTGGCTATATAACTAAATATACACATTGCAGATATAATAGAGAAAGCAGAGGGAATCAGTATGTTACAGGCACGTGCTATACCAGCTATATAACTAAATATACACACGGCAGATCTAATAGACAGGAGAGAGAATCAGTATGTTAGAGGCACGTGCTATACCAGCTATATAACTAAATATACACACTGCAGATCTAATAGAGACAGGAGAGAGAATCAGTATGTTACAGGCACGTGCTATACAAGCTATATAACTAAATATACACACTGCAGATCTAATAGAGACAGGAGAGGGAATCAGTATGTTACAGGCATGTGCAATAAAAGCTATATAACTAAATATACACACTGCAGATCTAATAGAGAAAGCAGAGGGAATCAGTATGTTACAGGCACGTGCTATACCAGCTATATAACTAAATATAAACACGGCAGATCTAAGACAGGAGAGAGAATCAGTATGTTACAGGCATGTGCAATATCAGCTATATAACTAAATATACACACTGCAGATCTAATAGACAGGAGAGAGAATCAGTATGTTAGAGGCACGTGCTATACCAGCTATATAACTAAATATACACACTGCAGATCTAATAGAGACAGGAGAGGGAATCAGTATGTTACAGGCACGTGCTATACCAGCTATATAACTAAATATACACACGGCAGATCTAAGAGACAGGAGAGAGAATCAGTATGTTACAGGCATGTGCTATACCAGCTATATAACTAAATATACACACTGCAGATCTAATAGAGACAGGAGAGAGAATCAGTATGTTACAGGCACGTGCTATACCAGCTATATAACTAAATATACACACTGCAGATCTAATAGAGACAGGAGAGAGAATCAGTATGTTACAGGCATGTGCAATACCAGCTATATAACTAAATATACATACGGCAGATCTAATAGAGACAGGAGAGGGAATCAGTATGTTACAGGCACGTGCTATACCAGCTATATAACTAAATATACATACGGCAGATCTAATAGACAGGAGAGGGAATCAGTATGTTACAGGCACGTGCTATACCAGCTATATAACTAAATATACACACTGCAGATCTAATAGAGACAGGAGAGAGAATCAGTATGTTACAGGCATGTGCTATACCAGCTATATAACTAAATATACACACTGCAGATCTAATAGACAGGAGAGGGAATCAGTATGTTACAGGCACGTGCTATACCAGCTATATAACTAAATATACACACTGCAGATCTAATAGAGACAGGAGAGAGAATCAGTATGTTACAGGCACGTGCTATACTAGCTATATAACTAAATATACACACTGCAGATCTAAGAGACAGGAGAGAGAATCAGTATGTTACAGGCATGTGCTATACCAGCTATATAACTAAATATACACACTGCAGATATAATAGAGAAAGCAGAGGGAATCAGTATGTTACAGGCATGTGCAATACCAGATATATAACTAAATATACACACTGCAGATATAATAGACAGGAGAGGGAATCAGTATGTTACAGGCACGTGCTATACCAGCTACATAACTAAATATACACACTGCAGATCTAAAAGAGAAAGCAGAGGGAATCAGTATGTTACAGGCACGTGCTATACCAGCTATATAACTAAATATACACACTGCAGATCTAATAGAGAAAGCAGAGGGAATCAGTATGTTACAGGCATGTGCAATACCCGCTATATAACTAAATATACACACTGCAGATCTAATAGAGACAGGAGAGAGAATCAGTATGTTAGAGGCACGTGCTATACAAGCTATATAACTAAATATACACACTGCAGATCTAATAGAGACAGGAGAGAGAATCAGTATGTTAGAGGCACGTGCTATACAAGCTATATAACTAAATATACACACTGCAGATCTAATAGACAGGAGAGATAATCAGTATGTTAGAGGCACGTGCTATACAAGCTATATAACTAAATATACACACTGCAGATCTAATAGAGACAGGAGAGAGAATCAATATGTTACAGGCATGTGCTATACCAGCTATATAACTAAATATACACACTGCAGATCAAATAGACAGGAGAGAGAATCAGTATGTTACAGGCACGTGCTATACCAGCTATATAACTAAATATACACACTGCAGATCTAATAGAGACAGGAGAGAGAATCAGTATGTTACAGGCATGTGCAATACCAGCTATATAACTAAATATACACACTGCAGATCTAATAGAGACAGGAGAGAGAATCAGTATGTTACAGGCATGTGCTATACCAGCTATATAACTAAATATACACACTGCAGATCAAATAGACAGGAGAGAGAATCAGTATGTTACAGGCAACGTGCTATACCAGCTATATAACTAAATATACACACTGCAGATCTAATAGAGACAGGAGAGAGAATCAGTATGTTACAGGCATGTGCAATACCAGCTATATAACTAAAGTATACACACTGCAGATCTAATAGAGACAGGAGAGAGAATCAGTATGTTACAGGCATGTGCTATACAGCTATAAACTAAATATACACACTGCAGATCAAATAGACAGGAGAGAGATTCAGTATGTTACAGGCACGTGCTATACCAGCTATATAACTAAATATACACACTGCAGATCTAATAGAGACAGGAGAGAGAATCAGTATGTTACAGGGCACGTGCTATACCGGCTATATAACTAAATATACACATTGCAGATATAATAGAGAAAGCAGAGGGAATCAGTATGTTACAGGCATGTGCAATCCCAGCTATATAACTAAATATACACACTGCAGATCTAATAGAGACAGGAGAGGGAATCAGTATGTTACAGGCATGTGCAATACCAGCTATATAACTAAATATACACACGGCAGATCTAATAGACAGGAGAGAGAATCAGTATGTTACAGGCATGTGCTATACCAGCTATATAACTAAATATACACACTGCAGATCTAATAGAGACAGGAGAGAGAATCAGTATGTTACAGGCACGTGCTATACCAGCTATATAACTAAATATACACACTGCAGATCTAATAGAGACAGGAGAGAGAATCAGTATGTTACAGGCATGTGCTATACCAGCTATATAACTAAATATACACACTGCAGATCTAATAGATAGGAGAGAGAATCAGTATGTTAGAGGCACGTGCTATACCAGCTATATAACTAAATATACACACTGCAGATCTAATAGAGACAGGAGAGAGAATCAGTATGTTACAGGCACGTGCTATACCAGCTATATAACTAAATATACACACTGCAGATCTAATAGAGACAGGAGAGAGAATCAGTATGTTACAGGCACGTGCTATACCAGCTATATAACTAAATATACACACTGCAGATCTAATAGAGACAGGAGAGAGAATCAGTATGTTACAGGCACGTGCTATACCAGCTATATAACTAAATATACACACTGCAGATCTAAGAGACAGGAGAGAGAATCAGTATGTTACAGGCATGTGCTATACCAGCTATATAACTAAATATACACACTGCAGATATAATAGAGAAAGCAGAGGGAATCAGTATGTTACAGGCATGTGCAATACCAGATATATAACTAAATATACACACTGCAGATATAATAGACAGGAGAGGGAATCAGTATGTTACAGGCACGTGCTATACCGGCTATATAACTAAATATACACACTGCAGATCTAATAGAGACAGGAGAGAGAATCAGTATGTTACAGGCATGTGCTATACCAGCTATATAACTAAATATACACACTGCAGATCAAATAGACAGGAGAGAGAATCAGTATGTTACAGGCACGTGCTATACCAGCTATATAACTAAATATACACATTGCAGATATAATAGAGAAAGCAGAGGGAATCAGTATGTTACAGGCACGTGCTATACCAGCTATATAACTAAATATACACACGGCAGATCTAATAGACAGGAGAGAGAATCAGTATGTTAGAGGCACGTGCTATACCAGCTATATAACTAAATATACACACTGCAGATCTAATAGAGACAGGAGAGAGAATCAGTATGTTACAGGCACGTGCTATACCAGCTATATAACTAAATATAAACACGGCAGATCTAAGACAGGAGAGAGAATCAGTATGTTACAGGCATGTGCAATATCAGCTATATAACTAAATATACACACTGCAGATCTAATAGACAGGAGAGAGAATCAGTATGTTACAGGCATGTGCAATATCAGCTATATAACTAAATATACACACTGCAGATCTAATAGAGACAGGAGAGGGAATCAGTATGTTACAGGCACGTGCTATACCAGCTATATAACTAAATATACACACTGCAGATCTAAGAGACAGGAGAGAGAATCAGTATGTTACAGGCATGTGCTATACCAGCTATATAACTAAATATACACCACTGCAGATCTAATAGAGACAGGAGAGAGATTCAGTATGTTACAGGCACGTGCTATACCAGCTATATAACTAAATATACACACTGCAGATATAATAGACAGGAGAGGGAATCAGTATGTTACAGGCATGTGCTATACCAGCTACATAACTAAATATACACACTGCAGATCTAATAGAGAAAGCAGAGGGAATCAGTATGTTACAGGCACGTGCTATACCAGCTATATAACTAAATATACACACTGCAGATCTAATAGAGACAGGAGAGAGAATCAGTATGTTACAGGCACGTGCTATATTGGCTATATAACTAAATATACACATTGCAGATATAATAGAGAAAGCAGAGGGAATCAGTATGTTACAGGCACGTGCTATACCAGCTATATAACTAAATATACACACTGCAGATCTAATAGAGACAGGAGAGAGAATCAGTATGTTACAGGCACGTGCTATACCAGCTATATAACTAAATATAAACACGGCAGATCTAAGACAGGAGAGAGAATCAGTATGTTACAGGCATGTGCAATATCAGCTATATAACTAAATATACACACTGCAGATCTAATAGACAGGAGAGAGAATCAGTATGTTACAGGCATGTGCAATATCAGCTATATAACTAAATATACACACTGCAGATCTAATAGAGACAGGAGAGGGAATCAGTATGTTACAGGCACGTGCTATACCAGCTATATAACTAAATATACACACGGCAGATCTAATAGACAGGAGAGAGAATCAGTATGTTAGAGGCACGTGCTATACCAGCTATATAACTAAATATACACACTGCAGATCTAATAGAGACAGGAGAGAGAATCAGTATGTTACAGGCACGTGCTATACAAGCTATATAACTAAATATACACACTGCAGATCTAATAGAGACAGGAGAGGGAATCAGTATGTTACAGGCATGTGCAATAAAAGCTATATAACTAAATATACACACTGCAGATCTAATAGAGAAAGCAGAGGGAATCAGTATGTTACAGGCACGTGCTATACCAGCTATATAACTAAATATAAACACGGCAGATCTAAGACAGGAGAGAGAATCAGTATGTTACAGGCATGTGCAATATCAGCTATATAACTAAATATACACACTGCAGATCTAATAGACAGGAGAGAGAATCAGTATGTTAGAGGCACGTGCTATACCAGCTATATAACTAAATATACACACTGCAGATCTAATAGAGACAGGAGAGGGAATCAGTATGTTACAGGCACGTGCTATACCAGCTATATAACTAAATATACACACGGCAGATCTAAGAGACAGGAGAGAGAATCAGTATGTTACAGGCACGTGCTATACCAGCTATATAACTAAATATACACACTGCAGATCTAATAGAGACAGGAGAGGGAATCAGTATGTTACAGGCACGTGCTATACCAGCTATATAACTAAATATACACACTGCAGATCTAATAGAGACAGGAGAGAGAATCAGTATGTTACAGGCATGTGCTATACCAGCTATATAACTAAATATACACACTGCAGATCTAATAGACAGGAGAGGGAATCAGTATGTTACAGGCACGTGCTATACCAGCTATATAACTAAATATACACACTGCAGATCTAATAGAGACAGGAGAGAGAATCAGTATGTTACAGGCACGTGCTATACCAGCTATATAACTAAATATACACACTGCAGATCTAAGAGACAGGAGAGAGAATCAGTATGTTACAGGCATGTGCTATACCAGCTATATAACTAAATATACACACTGCAGATATAATAGAGAAAGCAGAGGGAATCAGTATGTTACAGGCATGTGCAATACCAGATATATAACTAAATATACACACTGCAGATCTAATAGAGACAGGAGAGGGAATCAGTATGTTACAGGCACGTGCTATACCAGCTACATAACTAAATATACACACTGCAGATCTAATAGAGAAAGCAGAGGGAATCAGTATGTTACAGGCACGTGCTATACCAGCTATATAACTAAATATACACACTGCAGATCTAATAGAGAAAGCAGAGGGAATCAGTATGTTACAGGCATGTGCAATACCAGCTATATAACTAAATATACACACTGCAGATCTAATAGAGACAGGAGAGAGAATCAGTATGTTAGAGGCACGTGCTATACAAGCTATATAACTAAATATACACACTGCAGATCTAATAGACAGGAGAGATAATCAGTATGTTAGAGGCATGTGCAATACCAGCTATATAACTAAATATACACACTGCAGATCTAATAGAGACAGGAGAGAGAATCAGTATGTTACAGGCATGTGCTATACCAGCTATATAACTAAATATACACACTGCAGATCAAATAGACAGGAGAGAGAATCAGTATGTTACAGGCACGTGCTATACCAGCTATATAACTAAATATACACACTGCAGATCTAATAGAGACAGGAGAGAGAATCAGTATGTTACAGGCATGTGCAATACCAGCTATATAACTAAATATACACACTGCAGATCTAATAGAGACAGGAGAGAGAATCAGTATGTTACAGGCATGTGCTATACCAGCTATATAACTAAATATACACACTGCAGATCAAATAGACAGGAGAGAGAATCAGTATGTTACAGGCACGTGCTATACCAGCTATATAACTAAATATACACACTGCAGATCTAATAGAGACAGGAGAGAGAATCAGTATGTTACAGGCATGTGCAATACCAGCTATATAACTAAATATACACACTGCAGATCTAATAGAGACAGGAGAGAGAATCAGTATGTTACAGGCATGTGCTATACCAGCTATATAACTAAATATACACACTGCAGATCAAATAGACAGGAGAGAGAATCAGTATGTTACAGGCACGTGCTATACCAGCTATATAACTAAATATACACACTGCAGATCTAATAGAGACAGGAGAGAGAATCAGTATGTTACAGGCACGTGCTATACCGGCTATATAACTAAATATACACATTGCAGATATAATAGAGAAAGCAGAGGGAATCAGTATGTTACAGGCATGTGCAATCCCAGCTATATAACTAAATATACACACTGCAGATCTAATAGAGACAGGAGAGGGAATCAGTATGTTACAGGCATGTGCAATACCAGCTATATAACTAAATATACACACGGCAGATCTAATACACAGGAGAGAGAATCAGTATGTTACAGGCATGTGCTATACCAGCTATATAACTAAATATACACACTGCAGATCTAATAGAGACAGGAGAGAGAATCAGTATGTTACAGGCACGTGCTATACCAGCTATATAACTAAATATACACACTGCAGATCTAATAGAGACAGGAGAGAGAATCAGTATGTTACAGGCATGTGCTATACCAGCTATATAACTAAATATACACACTGCAGATCTAATAGATAGGAGAGAGAATCAGTATGTTAGAGGCACGTGCTATACCAGCTATATAACTAAATATACACACTGCAGATCTAATAGAGACAGGAGAGAGAATCAGTATGTTACAGGCACGTGCTATACCAGCTATATAACTAAATAAACACACTGGAGATCTAATAGAGACAGGAGAGAGAATCAGTATGTTACAGGCACGTGCTATACCAGCTATATAACTAAATATACACACTGCAGATCTAATAGAGACAGGAGAGGGAATCAGTATGTTACAGGCACGTGCTATACCAGCTATATAACTAAATATACACACTGCAGATCTAATAGAGACAGGAGAGGGAATCAGTATGTTACAGGCACGTGCTATACCAGCTATATAACTAAATATACACACGGCAGATCTAAGAGACAGGAGAGAGAATCAGTATGTTACAGGCATGTGCTATACCAGCTATATAACTAAATATACACACTGCAGATCTAATAGAGACAGGAGAGAGAATCAGTATGTTACAGGCACGTGCTATACCGGCTATATAACTAAATATACACACTGCAGATCTAATAGAGAAAGCAGAGGGAATCAGTATGTTACAGGCACGTGCTATACCAGCTATATAACTAAATATACACACTGCAGATCTAATAGAGACAAGAGAGAGAATCAGTATGTTACAGGCACGTGCTATACCAGCTATATAACTAAATATACACACTGCAGATCTAATAGAGACAGGAGAGAGAATCAGTATGTTACAGGCATGTGCAATACCAGCTATATAACTAAATATACACACTGCAGATCTAATAGAGACATGAGAGAGAATCAGTATGTTACAGGCACGTGCTATACCGGCTATATAACTAAAAATACACACTGCAGATCTAATAGAGACAGGAGAGGGAATCAGTATGTTACAGGCACGTGCAATACCAGCTATATAACTAAATGTACACACTGCAGATCTAATAAAGACAGGAGAGAGAATCAGTATGTTACAGGCACGTGCTATACCAGCTATATAACTAAATATACACACTGCAGATCTAATAGAGACAGGAGAGAGAATCAGTATGTTACAGGCACGTGCTATACCAGCTATATAACTAAATATACACACTGCAGATCTAATAGAGACAGGAGAGGAATCAGTATGTTACAGGCATGTGCTATACCAGCTATATAACTAAATATACACACTGCAGATCTAATAGAGACAGGAGAGAGAATCAGTATGTTACAGGCACGTGCTATACCAGCTATATAACTAAATATACACACTGCAGATCTAATAGAGACAGGAGAGAGAATCAGTATGTTACAGGCACGTGCTATACCAGCTATATAACTAAATATACACACTGCAGATCTAATAGACAGGAGAGGGAATCAGTATGTTACAGGCATGTGCTATACCAGCTATATAACTAAATATACACACTGCAGATATAATAGAGAAAGCAGAGGGAATCAGTATGTTACAGGCACGTGCTATACCAGCTATATAACTAAATATACACACGGCAGATCTAATAGACAGGAGAGAGAATCAGTATGTTAGAGGCACGTGCTATACCAGCTATATAACTAAATATACACACTGCAGATCTAATAGAGACAGGAGAGAGAATCAGTATGTTACAGGCATGTGCAATACCAGCTATATAACTAAATATACACACTGCAGATCTAATAGAGACAGGAGAGAGAATCAGTATGTTACAGGCATGTGCAATACCAGCTATATAACTAAATATACACACTGCAGATCTAATAGAGACAGGAGAGAGAATCAGTATGTTACAGGCACGTGCTATACCAGCTATATAACTAAATATACACACTGCAGATCTAATAGAGACAGGAGAGGGAATCAGTATGTTACAGGCATGTGCTATACAAGCTATATAACTAAATATACACACTGCAGATCTAATAGACAGGAGAGAGAATCAGTATGTTACAAGCACATGCTATACAAGCTATATAACTAAATATACACACTGCAGATCTAATAGAGACAGGAGAGGGAATCAGTATGTTACAGGCATGTGCTATACAAGCTATATAACTAAATATACACACTGCAGATCTAATAGAGACAGGAGAGAGAATCAGTATGTTACAGGCATGTGCTATACCAGCTATATAACTAAATATACACACTGCAGATCTAATAGACAGGAGAGAGAATCAGTATGTTAGAGGCATGTGCAATACCAGCTATATAACTGAATATACACACTGCATATCTAATAGACAGGAGAGAGAATCAGTATGTTACAGGCACGTGCTATACAAGCTATATAACTAAATATACACACTGCAGATCTAATAGAGACAGGAGAGAGAATCAGTATGTTAGAGGCACGTGCTATACCAGCTATATAACTAAATATACACACTGCAGATCTAATAGAGACAGGAGAGAGAATCAGTATGTTACAGGCACGTGCTATACCAGCTATATAACTAAATATACACACTGCAGATCTAATAGAGACAGGAGAGAGAATCAGTATGTTACAGGCATGTGCAATACCAGCTATATAACTAAATATACACACTGCAGATCTAATAGACAGGAGAGAGAATCAGTATGTTAGAGGCACGTGCTATACCAGCTATATAACTAAATATACACACTGCAGATCTAATAGAGACAGGAGAGAGAATCAGTATGTTAGAGGCACGTGCTATACCAGCTATATAACTAAATATACACACTGCAGATCTAATAGACAGGAGAGAGAATCAGTATGTTACAGGCATGTGCTATACCAGCTATATAACTAAATATACACACTGCAGATCTAATAGAGACAGGAGAGGGAATCAGTATGTTACAGGCATGTGCTATACAAGCTACATAACTAAATATACACACTGCAGATCTAATAGACAGGAGAGAGAATCAGTATGTTACAGGCATGTGCTATACCAGCTATATAACTAAATATACACACTGCAGATCTAATAGAGACAGGAGAGGGAATCAGTATGTTACAGGCACGTGCTATACCAGCTATATAACTAAATATACACACTGCAGATCTAATAGACAGGAGAGAGAATCAGTATGTTACAAGCACATGCTATACAAGCTATATAACTAAATATACACACTGCAGATCTAATAGAGACAGGAGAGAGAATCAGTATGTTACAGGCATGTGCAATACCAGCTATATAACTAAATATACACACTGCAGATCTAATAGAGACAGGAGAGAGAATCAGTATGTTAGAGGCACGTGCTATACCAGCTATATAACTAAATATACACACTGCAGATCTAATAGACAGGAGAGAGAATCAGTATGTTAGAGGCATGTGCAATACCAGCTATATAACTAAATATACACACTGCAGATCTAATAGACAGGAGAGAGAATCAATATGTTACAGGCATGTGCTATACCAGCTATATAACTAAATATACACACTGCAGATCTAATAGAGACAGGAGAGAGAATCAGTATGTTAGAGGCACGTGCTATACCAGCTATATAACTAAATATACACACTGCAGATCTAATAGAGACAGGAGAGAGAATCAGTATGTTACAGGCATGTGCAATACCAGCTATATAACTAAATATACACACTGCAGATCTAATAGACAGGAGAGAGAATCAGTATGTTACAGGCATGTGCTATACCAGCTATATAACTAAATATACACACTGCAGATCTAATAGAGACAGGAGAGAGAATCAGTATGTTACAGGCATGTGCAATACCAGCTATATAACTAAATATACACACTGCAGATCTAATAGACAGGAGAGAGAATCAGTATGTTAGAGGCACGTGCTATACCAGCTATATAACTAAATATACACACTGCAGATCTAATAGAGACAGGAGAGAGAATCAGTATGTTAGAGGCACGTGCTATACCAGCTATATAACTAAATATACACACTGCAGATCTAATAGACAGGAGAGAGAATCAGTATGTTACAGGCATGTGCTATACCAGCTATATAACTAAATATACACACTGCAGATCTAATAGAGACAGGAGAGGGAATCAGTATGTTACAGGCATGTGCTATACAAGCTACATAACTAAATATACACACTGCAGATCTAATAGACAGGAGAGAGAATCAGTATGTTACAAGCACATGCTATACAAGCTATATAACTAAATATACACACTGCAGATCTAATAGAGACAGGAGAGAGAATCAGTATGTTACAGGCATGTGCTATACCAGCTATATAACTAAATATACACACTGCAGATCTAATAGACAGGAGAGGGAATCAGTATGTTAGAGGCACGTGCTATACCAGCTATATAACTAAATATACACACTGCAGATCTAATAGACAGGAGAGAGAATCAGTATGTTAGAGGCATGTGCAATACCAGCTATATAACTGAATATACACACTGCATATCTAATAGACAGGAGAGAGAATCAGTATGTTACAGGCACGTGCTATACAAGCTATATAACTAAATATACACACTGCAGATCTAATAGAGACAGGAGAGAGAATCAGTATGTTAGAGGCATGTGCTATACCAGCTATATAACTAAATATACACACTGCAGATCTAATAGACAGGAGAGGGAATCAGTATGTTAGAGGCACGTGCTATACCAGCTATATAACTAAATATACACACTGCAGATCTAATAGACAGGAGAGAGAATCAGTATGTTAGAGGCATGTGCAATACCAGCTATATAACTGAATATACACACTGCATATCTAATAGACAGGAGAGAGAATCAGTATGTTACAGGCACGTGCTATACAAGCTATATAACTAAATATACACACTGCAGATCTAATAGAGACAGGAGAGAGAATCAGTATGTTAGAGGCACGTGCTATACCAGCTATATAACTAAATATACACACTGCAGATCTAATAGAGACAGGAGAGAGAATCAGTATGTTACAGGCATGTGCTATACCAGCTATATAACTAAATATACACACTGCAGATCTAATAGAGACAGGAGAGAGAATCAGTATGTTACAGGCATGTGCAATACCAGCTATATAACTAAATATACACACTGCAGATCTAATAGACAGGAGAGAGAATCAGTATGTTAGAGGCACGTGCTATACCAGCTATATAACTAAATATACACACTGCAGATCTAATAGACAGGAGAGAGAATCAGTATGTTACAGGCATGTGCAATACCAGCTATATAACTAAATATACACACTGCAGATCTAATAGTACAATAGCTATTAAATAGTTAATAACTATTTAATAGCTACCTAGTTAAAATAATTACCAAATTACCTGTAAAATAAATCCTAACCTAAGTTACCATTACACCTAACACTACCCTATCAATAAATTAATTAAATAAACTACAATTATCTCAACTAAAATACAATTAAATACACTAAACTATATTACAAAAACAAACAAACACTAAATTACAAAAAATAAAAAAAGATTACAAGAATTTTAAGCTAATTACACCTAATCTAAGCCCCCTAATGAAATAAAAAAGCCTCCCAAAATAATAAAGTTTCCCTACCCTAAACTAAATTTAAAAAGTAATCAGCTCTATTACCTGTAAAAAAAGAACACCCCCCCATTACAAACCATCACCCACACACCCCTACTCTAAAACCCACCCGATCCCCCCCTTAAAAAAACCTAAGTCTAACCCCCAAGTGGTCCTTACCTGTCCTGAAGACCGTCGGAGAAGGTCCTGTTCCAGGCGGAGAAGTCTTCTTCCAAGTGGCGACATCTTCTTCTTCCAGGAACCAGCCGGCGCAGAGCGGAGGAGTTGAAGACCGATGACCGCGGAGCTGAAGACCGGCGATGCTGGAACTGAAGATCGGCGACGCTGGAACTGAAGATCGGCGACGCTGGAACTGAAGACCAGAGCCATGGAGCGTGGAGGATCCTCTTCATACGATCTCCGCCATAGACTGAATAGGAATTCATGGTACGCAATTAAAAATGGCGTCCCTTGAGTGCTCGCTTCGGCAGCACATATACTAAAATTTGAATGATACAGAGATTAGCATGGCCCCTGTGCAAGGATGACACAGCCAATAGGAATTCAAGGGACGCCAATTAGTTGAGATAATTGTAGTTTATTTAATTAATTTATTGATAGGGTAGTGTTAGGTGTAATGGTAACTTAGGTTAGGGTTTATTTTACAGGTAATTTGGTAATTATTTTAACTAGGTAGCTATTAAATAGTTATTAACTATTTAATAGCTATTGTACCTAGTTAAAATAAATACAAAGTTACCTGTTAAATAAATATAAACCCTAAAATAGCTACAATGTAATTATTAATTATATTATAGCTATCTTAGGGTTTATTTTATAGGTATGTATTTCGTTTTAAATAGGAATAATTTAGTTAATAATATTAATATTATTTAGATTTATTTCAATAATAATTAAGTTAAGGGGTGTTAGGGTTAGACTTAGGTTTAGTGGTTAATATATTTAATATAGGTGGCGGCGGTGTAGGGGGCTCAGATTAGGGGGTAATAAATTTAATATAGGTGGCGGCGGTGTAGAGGGATCAGATTAGGGGGTAATACATTTAATATAGCTGGCGGCGGTGTAGGGGGATAAGATTAGGGGGTAATATAGTTAATGTAGGTGGTGGCGGCGGGGTCCGGGAGCGGCGGCTTAGGGGTTAAACACTTTATTAGGGATTGCAGCGGGGGATTGCGGTTGACAGGTAGATAGACATTGCGCATGCGTTAGGTGTTAGGTTTTATTTTGCAGGTAGTTTAGGGAGTTACGGGTCTCCAATACTCAGCGTAAGGCTTACTACGCCTGCATTTTGTGTCGAGGTGAAAATGGAGTAAGATTTCTCCATTTTCACCACGTAAGTCCTTACGCTGTATATTGGATACTAAACTGCGCGGGTTTGGTATATCATTCTATGGGCCAAAAAACTACGGCCGAAGGGTGAAATATACGAGCGTAACTTCTAGGTTACGCCGTATATGTGATACCAAACCAGCGCAATATTTGGCGTCTCCGGCTTTTGCGGGCGACGCTGCATATCGGATCGGGCCCCTGAGTATAATCCCTGCACCCTTGGTGCAACATGCATAGCTGAAGAGGTCTCATATGATAACAGGCAAAGGGGATTGCGTCCGATGCTGCAATTGTGAGACGCTAAACTTCCATGCACATAGCCACTGAAGGTAATGATAGAGACTGAAAGTTTAGACAAGCTAACACTAACTTAATTCATATTTTTTCTGTCAAAGAAAGAGTCATGGACACTGAATCTATCTGGAAACCTAAAAAGGTGACCTTTGTCTGAGGAATCAAGAAACTCTTTAGTAAATTGATCCTCCAACCATGTCTTTGAAGAAACCACACTAGTTGTTTTGTGTGAGATTCTGCTAAATGAAAAGATTGAGCTAGTACCAAGATATCGTCCAAATGTGGAAACACTGCAATACCCTGCTCTCTGATTACAAATAGAAGGGCACCAAGAACCTTTGAAAAGATTCTCGGAGCTGTCGCTAGGCCAAATGGAAGAGCGACAAATTGGTAACGCTAGTCTAGAAAAGAGAATCTCAGAAACCGATAGTGGTCTGGGTGAATCAGAATATGAAGATAAGCGTCATGTAAGTCTATTGTGGACATGAAATGACCTTGCTGAATAAAAGGCAGAGCAGTCCTTACAGTCACCATCTTGAAAGTTGGGACTCATACAAAACGATTTAAAGTTTTTTGATTCAGAATTGGTCTGAATGCATCTTCCTTCTTTGGAACAATGAACAGATTTGAATAAAAACCCAAACCCTGTTCCTGTAGAGGAACTGGAACAACGACCCCTGAAAGCTCTAGGACTGAAACACACTTCAGAAAAGCTATGCGCCTTCACAGGGTTTGTTAGAACATGGGAAAGAAAGAATCTTCCCATGGGAGGTCTTATTTTGAAACCTATTCGATATCCCTGAAAAACAATATTTTGAATCCACTGATTTTGGACAGAATCTGCCCAAATATCTTGAAATAATTTAAATCTGCCCCCCACCAGTTTAACTGGTTTGAGAGCCGCACCTTCATGCAGTCTTATAAGGCTTGGATTTATTCCAATTTGTGGATGGTCTCCAATTGGAACCAGAGGCCTTAGGGGAAGGAGTTTTTTTTTTGTTCCTTAGTCTGAAGAAAGGAACGAAAATGATTGGGAGCGTTAAATTAACCCTTAGATTTCTTATCTGATCCAGCAGATCCCCGTGATAAGGCAACCCCCATGGAGGCGAAGCACCTAAACCGCATTAAACGATCTCTCGGACACAACGGAGCAATCAGACTCACTGACGCCTGCTCCTGTAGGATCGAGCCATCACTCGAGGTAAAGAGTGATATGGCAGAAAAGAAAAAGGTTGAATTGGACCTCCAAGTACAACTAAAAATCCATTAGCTCTGCCTGAAAATCCCTAAACCAAGACCCAATAATGGGTCTGTGCTAGGCACGGACGTCCTGAAATTCACGAACGACGTCTCCTTCAGATACAAACATCCGAAAATGTTCGGATAGAGCCCTTATCCCCAAATCCAGGGAATGATTGGAGGGAACATCCATCCCTGAAGATCACACTCAGAGAGTGGATCACTGACAACGAGCAGTAGTGGGTCTCCGCCAACCACCAAACTAAAAAAAACAACCCTCTATGTAGTAGAATCTCTTCTTCTCCTCAGAAAGACATGTAATCCACTGAGAGAAAAAAAAGGGCTGACTAGAGTCCATACACTGGGACGAACCCATGAAGACCAAACCCTCAGACCAAAAAGTAAAAAACAGCCCCGGGAGAGCTAAGAGAATGTCCCTCAGGACAGGGAGATCTGGACAGAACCATGGAGAACGATTCTCCAACTGGTATCCAGGTCAATCTGACAAGACAGATTCAAAACAGCACCCTGCCGATGTCCCGGCCCCTGCTGAGATGAGACCTGCCAATGGAAGAAACCCTGGAAAAACCCCAGGACAAACCTCACCCTTCCCCACCACGCCAGCGTGGCCTGAAGGGGGACTGGAAGGCACAACCCGGTGAAGTAAACTCCAACTTCACAAGATCTTAAGGAAAAACTTCCTGAAAAGACCAATTAGCATTTTAGGAACCACCCTGGCGCCTACCCAGAAAACACTGGTCTAAAACCATCTCTGAGATCCAAGAGACAGATGAAAATCCCTAAAAAGGTCCCTTAACAGACGTTGGTAGTAAACCAGAATTAACAAGACCAGGGAGCCACAGATAAATCTGGGATCAGGATACTGCCAACTTAAACCCCAGATCCCCAAACCTTAGGATCAGAAACGAGCTTTATGGAAAGAGACGGTCCGTAAGAACCGGATTTTACCCAAAAGGAATGGAAAGGAAAGACATCCTTCTTGACAGTGATCCTACAGAGTTCCTGAACAAAGGAAAGAGGGAACCCTATATTCCCCAAAAAAGCAGACACAATAAGCTCTGCTTAAGTACCATAAAACCCAAATAGGAAGGGAAACCCCTCCCTTTTTTTGACCATGACGAAACCGTGGAACGAAAATATTCTCACACTGCGAAGGTTACCGGAGCAATGACTCCAAAACTCGACTTCCACTCTGCCAAAAGACAGATTCAATGGAAGGAACACTGCCCAGAAAGGCAGGAAATGTAGTCTAGTTCCGGCCTCTAGGACCCCTGGATCCGAGATGAACCAGCAGTAACACACAGCGACCCTAAAAGTGCTTTCAGCAGCCCTCTTACCCACGCTGCCCATGCCACGTTTCAAAGCACTATGATAGCACATGGCTAGTGCCCTGAGAGGTGAAATTTATCAGATGCAGTAATCAACAACATAAAAATGCAAGCAGTCTGCTTACTCACATAGAGGAGCTCAACAGAAAATAACAGTCTAATAATACAACCCTGAGGCCCCAACCAATTAATTGTGCAGGGCCATAGCGTTTATACACACAGTCAACATAGCTTACGAGACTTCAAACTATTCAAGAATACTTTAAACATAACACACTTCCTGAAACATCACCTATGATCATCTGGGAGGCACATAAATCGGTAATTAGAGGGGAATACATCAAACAAAGATCTATATTGTGGAAATCCTTCAATCAGGCGATATCACCTAACAGGATTAAATTAAATTCTCTTGAATTACAACATAAACATCCAAATGATCACAGGATTCAATCTGCACTAACCCAAACCAGGAAAGAACTAAACGCCCTCCTCTTGAAAGAGGCTCAAAGAAAAACATAATTTATGCTTACCTGATAAATTTATTTCTCTTGTAGTGTATCCAGTCCACGGATCATCCATTACTTGTGGGATATTCTCCTTCCCAACAGGAAGTTGCAAGAGGATCACCCACAGCAGAGCTGCTATATAGCTCCTCCCCTCACTGCCATATCCAGTCATTCGACCGAAACAAGCCGAGAAAGGAGAAAACCATAGGGTGCAGTGGTGACTGTAGTTTAATTAAAATATAGACCTGCCTGAAAAGGACAGGGCGGGCCGTGGACTGGATACACTACAAGAGAAATAAATTTATTAGGTAAGCATAAATTATGTTTTCTCTTGTTAAGTGTATCCAGTCCACGGATCATCCATTACTTGTGGGATACCAATACCAAAGCTAAAGTACACGGATGATGGGAGGGACAAGGCAGGATTAAACGGAAGGAACCACTGCCTGAAGAACCTTTCTCCCAAAAACAGCCTCCGAAGAAGCTAAAGTATCAAATTTGTAAAATTTTGAAAAGGTGTGAAGTGAAGACCAAGTCGCAGCCTTGCAAATCTGTTCAACAGAGGCCTCATTTTTAAAGGCCCAGGTGGAAGCCACAGCTCTAGTAGAATGAGCTGTAATCCTTTCAGGGGGCTGCTGTCCAGCAGTCTCATAGTCTAGGTGTATTATGCTCCAAAGCCAAAAGGAAAGAGAGGTTGCCAAAGCTTTTTGACCTCTCCTCTGTCCAGAGTAAACGACAAACAGGGAAGATGTTTGACGAAAATCTTTAGTAGCTTGTAAGTAAAACTTCAAGGCACGGACAACGTCCAGATTATGTAAAAGACGTTCCTTCTTTGAAGAAGGATTAGGACACAATGATGGAACAACAATCTCTTGATTGATATTCTTGTTAGAAACCACCTTAGGTAAAAACCCAGGTTTGGTACGCAGAACTACCTTATCTGCATGAAAAATCAGATAAGGAGAATCACATTGTAAGGCCGATAGCTCAGAGACTCTCCGAGCCGAGGAAATAGCCATCAAAAACAGAACTTTCCAAGATAAAAGTTTAATATCAATGGAATGAAGGGGTTCAAACGGAACTCATTGAATAACTTTAAGAACCAAGTTTAAGCTCCACGGGGGAGCAACAGGTTTAAACACAGGCTTATTTCTAACCAAAGGCTGACAAAATGCCTGGACGTCTGGAACCTCTGCCAGACGCTTGTGCAAAAGAATAGACAGAGCAGAAATCTGTCCTTTTAAGGAACTAGCTGATAATCCTTTGTCCAAACCCTCTTGGAGAAAGGACAATATCCTAGGAATCCTAACCTTACTCCATGAGTAATTCTTGGATTCACACCAATAAAGATATTTACGCCATATCTTGTGGTAGATTTTCCTGGTGACAGGCTTTCGTGCCTGTATTAAGGTATCAATGACTGACTCGGAGAAGCCACGCTTTGATAGAATCAAGCGTTCAATCTCCATGCAGTCAATCTCAGAGAAATTAGATTTGGATGATTGAAAGGACCTTGTATTAGAAGGTCCTGTCTCAGAGGCAGAGTCCATGGTGGAAAGGATGACATGTCCACTAGGTCTGCATACCAGGTCCTGCGTGGCCACGCAGGCGCTATCAGAATCACTGATGCTCTCTCCTGTTTGATTTTGGCAATCAGTCGAGGGAGCAGAGGAAACGGTGGAAACACATAAGCCAGGTTGACGAACCAAGGCGCTGCTAGAGCATCTATTAGCGTCGCTTCTGGGTCCCTGGACCTGGATCCGTAACAAGGAAGCTTGGCGTTCTGGCGAGATGCCATGAGATCCAATTCTGGTTTGCCCCAACGATGGACCAGTTGAGCAAACACCTCCGGATGGAGTTCCCACTCCCCCGGATGAAAAGTCTGACGACTTAGAAAATCCGCCTCCCAGTTCTCTATGCCTGGGATGTGGATCGCTGACAGGTGGCAAGAGTGAGACTCTGCCCAGCGAATTATCTTTGAGACTTCTAACATCGCTAGGGAACTCCTGGTTCCCCCTTGATGGTTGATGTAAGCCACAGTCGTGATGTTGTCCGACTGAAATCTGATGAACCTCAGGGTTGCTAACTGAGGCCAAGCTAGAAGAGCATTGAATATTGCTCTCAACTCCAGAATATTTATTGGTAGGAGTTTCTCCTCCTGAGTCCACGATCCCTGAGCCTTCAGGGAGTTCCAGACTGCACCCCAACCTAGAAGGCTGGCATCTGTTGTTACAATCGTCCAATCTGGCCTGCGAAAAGACATACCCTTGGACAGATGGACCCGAGATAGCCACCAGAGAAGAGAATCTCTGATCTCTTGATCCAGATTTAGTAGAGGGGACAAATCTGAGTAATCCCCATTCCACTGACTTAGCATGCATAATTACAGCGGTCTGAGTTGCAGGCGCGCAAATGGCACTATGTCCATTGCCGCTACCATTAAGCCGATTACTTCCATGCACTGAGCCACTGACGGGCGTGGAATGGAATGAAGGACACGGCAAGCATTTAGAAGTTTTGATAACCTGGACTCCGTCAGGTAAATTTTCATCTCTACCGAATCTATAAGAGTCCCTAGGAAGGAGACTTTTGTGAGTGGGGATAGAGAACTCTTTTCCACGTTCACTTTCCACCCATGCGACCTCAGAAATGCCAGAACTATCTCTGTATGAGACTTGGCAATTTGAAAGCTTGACGCCTGTATCAGGATGTCGTCTAGAAAAGGAGCCACCACTATGCTCCGTGGTCTTAGAACCGCCAGAAGTGAGCCCAGAACCTTTGTAAAAATTCTCTGGGCTGTAGCCAACCCGAAGGGAAGAGCTACAAATTGGTAATGCCTGTCTAGAAAGGCAAACCTTAGGAACCGATGACGATCTTTGTGAATCGGTATGTGAAGGTAGGCATCCTTTAAGTCCACTGTGGTCATGTACTGACCCTCTTGGATCATGGGTAGGATGGTCCCAATAGTTTCCATTTTGAATGATGGAACTTTGAGGAATTTGTTTAAGATCTTTAGATCCAAAATTGGTCTGAAGGTTCCCTCCTTCTTGGGAACCACAAACAGATTTGAATAAAACCCCTGTCCTTGTTCCGTCCGTGGAACTGGATGGATCACTCCCATTACTAGGAGGTCTTGCACACAGCTTAGGAATGCCTCTTTCTTTATCTGGTTTGCTGATAACCTTGAAAGATTAAATCTCCCTTGTGGAGGAGAAGCTTTGAAGTCCAGAAGATATCCCTGAGATATGATCTCCAACGCCCAGGGATCCTGAACATCTCTTGCCCACGCCTGGGCGAAGAGAGAAAGTCTGCCCCCCACTAGATCCGTTTCCGGATAGGGGGCCGTTCCTTCATGCTGTCTTGGGGGCAGCAGCAGGCTTTCTGGCCTGCTTGCCCTTGTTCCAGGACTGGTTAGGTTTCCAGGCCTGTCTGGAATGAGCAACAGTTCCCTCTTGTCTTGAAGCGGAGGAAGTTGATGTTGCTCCTGCCTTGAAATTTCGAAATACACGAAAATTAGACTGTTTGGCCTTTGATTTGGCCCTGTCCTGAGGAAGGGTATGACCCTTACCTCCAGTAATGTCAGCAATAATTTCCTTCAAGCCAGGCCCGAATAAGGTCTGCCCCTTGAAAGGAATGTTGAGTAATTTAGACTTTGAAGTCACGTCAGCTGACCAGGATTTAAGCCATAACGCCCTACGTGCCTGGATGCGAATCCGGAATTCTTAGCCGTTAGTTTAGTCAAATGAACAATGGCATCAGAAACAAATGCGTTAGCTAGCTTAAGCGTTCTAAGCTTGTCAATAATTTCAGTCAATGGAGCTGTATGGATGGCCTCTTCCAGGGCCTCAAACCAGAATGCCGCCGCAGCAGTGACAGGCGCAATGCATGCAAGGGGCTGTAAAATAAAACCTTGTTGAATAAACATTTTCTTAAGGTAACCCTCCAATTTTTTATCCATTGGATCTGAAAAAGCACAACTATCCTCAACCGGGATAGTGGTACGCTTTGCTAAAGTAGAAACTGCTCCCTCCACCTTAGGGACCGTCTGCCATAAGTCCCGTGTAGTGGCGTCTATTGGAAACATTTTTCTAAAAATAGGAGGTGGGGAAAAAGGCACACCCGGTCTATCCCACTCCTTGCTAATAATTTCTGTAAGCCTTTTAGGTATAGGAAAAACATCAGTACACATCAGTACAGTATTTATCCAGCCTACACAATTTCTCTGGTACTGAAACTGTGTTACAGTCATTCAGAGCAGCTAATACCTCCCCAAGCAATACACAGAGGTTCTCAATCTTAAATTTAAAATTAGAAATCTCTGAATCAGGTTTCCCCGAGTCAGAGACGTCACCCACAGACTGAAGCTCTCCGTCCTCATGTTCTGCATATTGTGACGCAGTATCAGACATGGCTCTTACAGCATCTGCGCGCTCTGTATCTCTTCTAACCCCAGAGCTATCGCGCTTGCCTCTTAATTCAGGCAATCTGGATAATACCTCTGACAGGGTATTATTCATGATTGCAGCCATGTCCTGCAAGGTAATCGCTATGGGCGTCCATGATGTAATTGGCGCCATACTAGCGTGCGTCCCCTGAGCGGGAGGCGAAGGGTCTGACACGTGGGGAGAGTTAGTCGGCATAACTTCCCCCTTGATAGAACCCTCTGGTGACAATTCTTTTATAGATAAAGACTGATCTTTACTGTTTAAGGTGAAATCAATACATTTAGTACACATTCTCCTATGGGGCTCCACCATGGCTTTCAAACATAATGAACAAGTTTCCTCCGTCTCAGACATGTTTATACAGACTAGCAATGAGACTAACACAGAAACAGCAAAGTCCAGCGCACCCGGCAGCAATGAGACTCAACAAATAAATGTGCCAAGTAGTTTACCTGTTTATTTAGTACATGTGGAACAAAGGGCTAAACAAACATAATATGCCAAATGGCAAAGTACTCCAACACGAAAGGAAAAGACAGCATATGACAGGCAGCAGGATAGGGAAAAAAAATAGGTCAGACGCGTTTCCTTATGTTGCTACATAGTAATCCTCAGTGACCATGTCTGTTTCCCACAATTCAGTGCCTTAAATACACAACTGTTGTGCAATCACAGCACTGAAAGGGCTAATTAATATATAGCCAATCATTAAGGACAAGTAAATATGGGCGAAACAAATCACTGGAGTTACAACGTATCAACCAAAAAATATATATATGTGCTTACAAAGTATTTAACAAGCGTATACATATGATCAATTAGGCACTATAAAAATACACAAATAATGTAAACACAATTATACAAATATAATAAATGAAAAATAAAAAAATAAAAAAAATAAAAAAATGAAAAATATTTGTACAAAAGTATAAACTTAAATATACTTATAATTTCACAAAAAATAGTGCCACATTAGATTTAAAAAAGTAAATTCTAATGATACTAAGTCAAAATACAAAAATCGAAAAGCAAAAAGCTGAATAGAGTAAAAAAAGATAGTAAGAAATAATAATAAGAACTCTATTGATCTACAAATAATCTTACATCCCAATCAAAATTTAACCCTGCCGGCACTCTAGTGCCCAACTGAAAAATCCAATATACTTCTCTTTTACTAAGAGCAGTACCTCTATTTCCACCTCTTGGGTGTCTAGAGATCAATTGGATTGCTTGGAATGTCAGCAATGAACTATCAGAATTGTGGTGTCTTTTGAAATGCAGGGAGATGGGGGTAGTGGACTCTGGGTCCTCAATTGAGCGTAAATGCTCAAGAAAGCGATCCTTTAACACACGTGTCGTTTGTCCCACGTACTGCCTGAAGCACCCCCTGCAGGTCAAAAGATATATGACATAGCAAGAATTGCATGTCATATGTTCACGAATTTCAAATATCTTGTGGTTGTTGCTTGATGTAAAACTAGTGCCAAAAGACGCATAGGCACAGGACTTACATCTCTTACTGCCACATTTGAAGAAACCAGGTTTGATTGAAAGCCAATTTCTTTGTGACTGTTGCCGTGGCAACATAGAGGGAGACAGTATGCTCCCTAGTGTTTGAGCCCTACAAGAAACGAAGCAAACACCCTCTTTAACTATATCAACCAGGCTTTCATCAGTAGTCAATATAGGGAGTGCCTCCTGATTAGATCACAGATTTTGCCATATTCCATGCTGTAAGAAGTAATACATTTTAATTGTTTGAACCTATCTGTATTCTTTGATCTACCCGACACAAAAAGATCTTTTCTGTCAAGAAGATCAATATCTGATCCCACGTATTATTGCTTAGCAGTAGTGTAAACATGAAACTACTGAAACCGGAAGTGCTATAAAATAGCGATACCGGAAGTGAAAGCAAATAAATGAAACATGAGCTTAACGAAACTAGCATTGAGAAAGAATGAAAATAAAAATCGGAAGCACCAGCAAATAATGGCAACAGAAGCCGCCATATAATAAACCAAATAGGTTGGTTCATCAAATAAACAGAGAGTTATTGAAGTATAAACATCACTATTTACTTATAGGATAGAAGCCAATATCATTTCAGTAAACACAAGGGAAACCGGAAGTAAACACAGCAAACGTTAGCGAAACCGGAAGTGCAGGTGGAAAATATTTTTATGAAATATGTTAAAGGGACAGTATACTGTAAAATAGTTTTTCCCTTAATGTGTTTACAATTGCTTTTTTTACCAACTGCAGAGTAAAAATGTATGAAAATTTGCTTTTTAAGGTTTATTTCTGTATATTAAAGGGACAGTCTACACCAGAAATTTTTATTGTTTTAAAAGATAGATAATCCATTTATTACCCATTCCCCAGTTTTGCATAACCAACACAGTTATATTAATATACTTTTAACCTCTGTAATTATCATGTATCTAAGCCTCTGCAAACTGTCCCTTTATTTCAGTTCTTTTGACAGACTTGCAGTCTAGCCAATCAGTGCCTGCTCCCAGATAACTTCACAGGCACGAGCACAGTGTTATCTATATGAAATACGTGAACTAACACCCTCTAGTGGTGAAAAGCTGTTAAAATGCATTCTGAAAAGAGGTGGGCTTCAAGGTCTAAGAAATTAGCATATGAACCTCCTAGGTTAACCTTTCAACTAAGAATACCAAGAGAACAAAGCAAAATTGGTGGTAAAAGTCAATTGGAAAATTGTTTAAAAACAGAATTTATGTTTACCTGATAAATTACTTTCTCCAACGGTGTGTCCGGTCCACGGCGTCATCCTTACTTGTGGGATATTCTCTTCCCCAACAGGAAATGGCAAAGAGCCCAGCAAAGCTGGTCACATGATCCCTCCTAGGCTCCGCCTACCCCAGTCATTCGACCGACGTTAAGGAGGAATATTTGCATAGGAGAAACCATATGGTACCGTGGTGACTGTAGTTAAAGAAAATAAATTATCAGACCTGATTAAAAAAACCAGGGCGGGCCGTGGACCGGACACACCGTTGGAGAAAGTAATTTATCAGGTAAACATAAATTCTGTTTTCTCCAACATAGGTGTGTCCGGTCCACGGCGTCATCCTTACTTGTGGGAACCAATACCAAAGCTTTAGGACACGGATGAAGGGAGGGAGCAAATCAGGTCACCTAAATGGAAGGCACCACGGTTTGCAAAACCTTTCTCCCAAAAATAGCCTCAGAAGAAGCAAAAGTATCAAACTTGTAAAATTTGGTAAAAGTGTGCAGTGAAGACCAAGTCGCTGCCCTACATATCTGATCAACAGAAGCCTCGTTCTTGAAGGCCCATGTGGAAGCCACAGCCCTAGTGGAATGAGCTGTGATTCTTTCGGGAGGCTGCCGTCCGGCAGTCTCGTAAGCCACTCTGATGATGCTTTTAATCCAAAAAGAGAGAGAGGTAGAAGTTGCTTTTTGACCTCTCCTTTTACCGGAATAAACAACAAACAAGGAAGATGTTTGTCTAAAATCCTTTGTAGCATCTAAATAGAATTTTAGAGCGCGAACAACATCCAAATTGTGCAACAAACGTTCCTTCTTTGAAACTGGTTTCGGACACAGAGAAGGTACGATAATCTCCTGGTTAATGTTTTTGTTAGAAACAACTTTTGGAAGAAAACCAGGTTTAGTACGTAAAACCACCTTATCTGCATGGAACACCAGATAAGGAGGAGAACACTGCAGAGCAGATAATTCTGAAACTCTTCTAGCAGAAGAAATTGCAACTAAAAACAAAACTTTCCAAGATAATAACTTAATATCAACGGAATGTAAGGGTTCGAACGGAACCCCCTGAAGAACTGAAAGAACTAAATTGAGACTCCAAGGAGGAGTCAAAGGTTTGTAAACAGGCTTAATTCTAACCAGAGCCTGAACAAAGGCTTGAACATCTGGCACAGCTGCCAGCTTTTTGTGAAGTAACACAGACAAGGCAGAAATCTGTCCCTTCAGGGAACTTGCAGATAATCCTTTTTCCAATCCTTCTTGAAGGAAGGATAGAATCTTAGGAATCTTAACCTTATCCCAAGGGAATCCTTTAGATTCACACCAACAGATATATTTTTTCCAAATTTTGTGGTAAATCTATCTAGTTACAGGCTTTCTGGCCTGAACAAGAGTATCGATAACAGAATCTGAGAACCCTCGCTTCGATAAGATCAAGCGTTCAATCTCCAAGCAGTCAGCTGGAGTGAAACCAGGTTCGGATGTTCGAACGGACCCTGAACAAGAAGGTCTCGTCTCCAAGGTAGCTTCCAAGGTGGAGCCGATGACATATTCACCAGATCTGCATACCAAGTCCTGCGTGGCCACGCAGGAGCTATCAAGATCACCGACGCCCTCTCCTGATTGATCCTGGCTACCAGCCTGGGGATGAGAGGAAACGGCGGGAACACATAAGCTAGTTTGAAGGTCCAAGGTGCTACTAGTGCATCCACTAGAGCCGCCTTGGGATCCCTGGATCTGGACCCGTAGCAAGGAACTTTGAAGTTCTGACGAGAGGCCATCAGATCCATGTCTGGAATGCCCCACAGCTGAGTGACTTGGGCAAAGATTTCCGGATGGAGTTCCCACTCCCCCGGATGCAATGTCTGACGACTCAGAAAATCCGCTTCCCAATTTTCCACTCCTGGGATGTGGATAGCGGACAGGTGGCAGGAGTGAGACTCCGCCCATAGAATGATTTTGGTCACTTCTTCCATCGCTAGGGAACTCCTTGTTCCCCCCTGATGGTTGATGTACGCAACAGTTGTCATGTTGTCTGATTGAAACCGTATGAACTTGGCCCTCGCTAGCTGAGGCCAAGCCTTGAGAGCATTGAATATCGCTCTCAGTTCCAGAATATTTATCGGTAGAAGAGATTCTTCCCGAGACCAAAGACCCTGAGCTTTCAGGGATCCCCAGACCGCGCCCCAGCCCATCAGACTGGCGTCGGTCGTGACAATGACCCACTCTGGTCTGCGGAATGTCATCCCTTGTGACAGGTTGTCCAGGGACAGCCACCAACGGAGTGAGTCTCTGGTCCTCTGATTTACTTGTATCTTCGGAGACAAGTCTGTATAATCCCCATTCCACTGACTGAGCATGCACAGTTGTAATGGTCTTAGATGAATGCGCGCAAAAGGAACTATGTCCATTGCCGCTACCATCAACCCGATCACTTCCATGCACTGAGCTATGGAAGGAAGAGGAACGGAATGAAGTATCCGACAAGAGTCTAGAAGCTTTGTTTTTCTGGCCTCTGTCAGAAATATCCTCATTTCTAAGGAGTCTATTATTGTTCCCAAGAAGGGAACCCTTGTTGACGGAGATAGAGAACTCTTTTCCACGTTCACTTTCCATCCGTGAGATCTGAGAAAGGCCAGGACTATGTCCGTGTGAGCCTTTGCTTGAGGAAGGGACGACGCTTGAATCAGAATGTCGTCCAAGTAAGGTACTACAGCAATGCCCCTTGGTCTTAGCACAGCTAGAAGGGACCCTAGTACCTTTGTGAAAATCCTTGGAGCAGTGGCTAATCCGAAAGGAAGCGCCACGAACTGGTAATGCTTGTCCAGGAATGCGAACCTTAGGAACCGATGATGTTCCTTGTGGATAGGAATATGTAGATACGCATCCTTTAAATCCACCGTGGTCATGAATTGACCTTCCTGGATGGAAGGAAGAATAGTTCGAATGGTTTCCATCTTGAACGATGGAACCTTGAGAAACTTGTTTAAGATCTTGAGATCTAAGATTGGTCTGAACGTTCCCTCTTTTTTGGGAACTATGAACAGATTGGAGTAGAACCCCATCCCTTGTTCTCTTAATGGAACAGGATGAATCACTCCCATTTTTAACAGGTCTTCTACACAATGTAAGAATGCCTGTCTTTTTATGTGGTCTGAAGACAACTGAGACCTGTGGAACCTCCCCCTTGGGGGAAGCCCCTTGAATTCCAGAAGATAACCTTGGGAGACTATTTCTAGCGCCCAAGGATCCAGAACATCTCTTGCCCAAGCCTGAGCGAAGAGAGAGAGTCTGCCCCCCACCAGATCCGGTCCCGGATCGGGGGCCAACATTTCATGCTGTCTTGGTAGCAGTGGCAGGTTTCTTGGCCTGCTTTCCCTTGTTCCAGCCTTGCATTGGTCTCCAAGCTGGCTTGGCTTGAGAAGTATTACCCTCTTGCTTAGAGGACGTAGCACTTTGGGCTGGTCCGTTTCTACGAAAGGGACGAAAATTAGGTTTATTTTTTTTTGCCTTGAAAGGCCGATCCTGAGGAAGGGCGTGGCCCTTACCCCCAGTGATATCAGAGATAATCTCTTTCAAGTCAGGGCCAAACAGCGTTTTCCCCTTGAAAGGAATGTTAAGTAGCTTGTTCTTGGAAGACGCATCAGCCGACCAAGATTTCAACCAAAGCGCTCTGCGCGCCACAATAGCAAACCCAGAATTCTTAGCCGCTAACCTAGCCAATTGCAAAGTGGCGTCTAGGGTAAAAGAATTAGCCAATTTGAGAGCATTGATTCTGTCCATAATCTCCTCATAAGGAGGAGAATCACTATCGACCGCCTTTATCAGCTCATCGAACCAGAAACATGCGGCTGTAGCGACAGGGACAACGCATGAAATTGGTTGTAGAAGGTAACCCTGCTGAACAAACATCTTTTTAAGCAAACCTTCTAATTTTTTATCCATAGGATCTTTGAAAGCACAACTATCCTCTATGGGTATAGTGGTGCGTTTGTTTAAAGTGGAAACCGCTCCCTCGACCTTGGGGACTGTCTGCCATAAGTCCTTTCTGGGGTCGACCATAGGAAACAATTTTTTAAATATGGGGGGAGGGACGAAAGGAATACCGGGCCTTTCCCATTCTTTATTAACAATGTCCGCCACCCCGCTTGGGTATAGGAAAAGCTTCTGGGAGCCCCGGCACCTCTAGGAACTTGTCCATTTTACATAGTTTCTCTGGGATGACCAACTTGTCACAATCATCCAGAGTGGATAATACCTCCTTAAGCAGGATGCGGAGATGTTCCAACTTAAATTTAAATGTAATCACATCAGGTTCAGCTTGTTGAGAAATGTTCCCTGAATCAGTAATTTCTCCCTCAGACAAAACCTCCCTGGCCCCATCAGACTGGGTTAGGGGCCCTTCAGAAACATTATTATCAGCGTCGTCATGCTCTTCAGTATCTAAAACAGAGCAGTCGCGCTTACGCTGATAAGTGTTCATTTTGGCTAAAATGTTTTTGACAGAATTATCCATTACAGCCGTTAATTGTTGCATAGTAAGGAGTATTGGCGCGCTAGATGTACTAGGGGCCTCCTGAGTGGGCAAGACTCGTGTAGACGAAGGAGGGAATGATGCAGTACCATGCTTACTCCCCTCACTTGAGGAATCATCTTGGGCATCATTGTCATTGTCACATAAATCACATTTATTTAAATGAATAGGAATTCTGGCTTCCCCACATTCAGAACACAGTCTATCTGGTAGTTCAGACATGTTAAACAGGCATAAACTTGATAACAAAGTACAAAAAACGTTTTAAAATAAAACCGTTACTGTCACTTTAAATTTTAAACTGAACACACTTTATTACTGCAATTGCGAAAAAACATGAAGGAATTGTTCAAAATTCACCAAATTTTCACCACAGTGTCTTAAAGCCTTAAAAGTATTGCACACCAAATTTGGAAGCTTTAACCCTTAAAATAACGGAACCGGAGCCGTTTTGAACTTTAACCCCTTTACAGTCCCTGGTATCTGCTTTGCTGAGACCCAACCAAGCCCAAAGGGGAATACGATACCAAATGACGCCTTCAGAAAGTCTTTTCTAAGTATCAGAGCTCCTCTCACATGCGACTGCATGCCATGCCTCTCAAAAACAAGTGCGCAACACCGGCGCGAAAATGAGGCTCTGCCTATGCTTTGGGAAAGCCCTAAAGAATAAGGTGTCTAAAACAGTGCCTGCCGATATTATTATATCAAAATACCCAAATAAAATGATTCCTCAAGGCTAAATATGTGTTAATAATGAATCGATTTAGCCCAGAAAAAGTCTACAGTCTTAATAAGCCCTTATGAAGCCCTTATTTACGATCGTAATAAACATGGCTTACCGGATCCCATAGGGAAAATGACAGCTTCCAGCATTACATCGTCTTGTTAGAATGTGTCATACCTCAAGCAGCAAGAGACTGCTCACTGTTCCCCCAACTGAAGTTAATTGCTCTCAACAGTCCTGTGTGGAACAGCCATGGATTTTAGTGACGGTTGCTAAAATCATTTTCCTCATACAAACAGAAATCTTCATCTCTTTTCTGTTTCTGAGTAAATAGTACATACCAGCACCATTTCAAAATAACAAACTCTTGATTGAATAATAAAAACTACAGTTAAACACTAAAAAACTCTAAGCCATCTCCGTGGAGATGTTGCCTGTACAACGGCAAAGAGAATGACTGGGGTAGGCGGAGCCTAGGAGGGATCATGTGACCAGCTTTGCTGGGCTCTTTGCCATTTCCTGTTGGGGAAGAGAATATCCCACAAGTAAGGATGACGCCGTGGACCGGACACACCTATGTTGGAGAAATTACATGCTCTATCTGAATCATGATTGTTTATTTTGGCCTAGACTGTCCCTTTAAAGCTCTGATTTTGTGTTTTGAAGCCACAGCCTAATAAAATGGGTTGAGCTTGTAGGTATAATCAGATCTCATTACTGTATCACACTGTACATATACATGTGTCTGTATCTTATATCTGTAGGTATAACCAGATCTCATTACTGTATCACACTGTGTACATATACATGTGTCTTTATCTTATATCTGTAGGTATAATCAGATCTCATTACTGTATCACACTGTGTACATATACATGTGTCTTTATCTTATATCTGTAGGTATAATCAGATCTCATTACTGTATCACACTGTGTACATATACATGTGTCTGTATCTTATATCTGTAGGTATAATCAGATCTCATTACTGTATCATATTGTGTACATATACATGTGTCTGTATCTTATATCTGTAGGTATAATCAGATCTCATTACTGTATCACACTGTGTACATATACATGTGTCTGTATCTTATATCTGTAGGTATAATCAGATCTCATTCCTGTATCACACTGGGTACATATACATGTGTCTGTATCTTATATCTGTAGGTATAATCAGATCTCATTACTGTATCACATTGTGTACATATACATGTGCCTGTATCTTATATCTGTAGGTATAATCAGATCTCATTACTGTATCACATTGTGCACATATACATGTGTCTGTATCTTATATCTGTAGATATAATCAGATCTCATTACTATATCACATTGTGTACATATACATGTGTCTGTATCTTGTGTCTGTATCTTATATCTGTAGGTATAATCAGATCTCATTACTGTATCACACTGTGTACATATACATGTGTCTGTATTTTATATCTGTAGGTATAATCAGATCTCATTACTGTATCACACTGTGTACATATACATGTGTCTGTATCTTATATCTATAAGTATAATCAGATCTCATTACTTTATCACATTGTGTACATATACATGTGTCTGTATCTTATATCTGTAGGTATAATCAGATCTCATTACTGTATCACATTGTGTACATATACATGTGTCTGTATCTTATATCTGTAGGTATAATCAGATCTCATTACTGTATCACACTGTGTACATATACATGTGTCTTTATCTTATATCTGTAGGTATAATCAGATCTCATTACTTTATCACACTGTGTACATATACATGTCTTTATCTTATATCTGTAGGTATAATCAGATCTCATTACTGTATCACACTGTGTACATATACATGTGTCTGTATCTTATATCTGTAGGTATAATCAGATCTCATTACTGTATCACATTGTGTACATATACATCTGTCTGTATCTTATATCTGTAGGTATAATCCGATCTCATTACTGTATCACACTGTGTACATATACATGTGTCTGTATCTTATATCTGTAGGTATAATCAGATCTCATTACTGTATCACATTGTGCACATATACCTGCTTCTTTATCTTATATCTGTCCTTAAAATAATCACCAATACTTTGAGAGAACAATGGAAAATCAACATTTTATTACCTTATCTCTGCTTTATCACACTGGGAGTGTAATTTCTTCTGCTGGCTGTGTTTACAAAGCTTATCTATAGCTGGTACGCGCGGCCACAAACTTTCAGAATAGGTGGGGATACCACATGCTAAATTAGCAATTTCAAATGCCAATATAAGTGTAAAGGAGCTACTTGTAAACAATTTAATACACTCCAGCAGGTAAAGTGGATCATTGGGAACAAATTAAAGGGGAGAACATTTTTGAGTAAACTGTCCCTTTAACTAAGGGCACATATGTAAAGGGAATATTCCCAATAGGAATGGCCCTGAGAACACACTAACAGTTAACAGTCAAAAATTAAGTTTTTTAACAACATAACTTAAACGAAACTCTTGCCCATACCCACAATGCATTCAACAGGAAGGGGGCGTGGCCTATTAGCTTTTGGCACCCAAACACCAGTCACAGTTCTCATAAATTCTGTCAGCTTACTCACAATGTTAGTCTTGATAAAGGCCAGGAGTACATGGCCGAAACGCGTCGACTGATATGAGTAAGCAAAATACTGATATATCAACTGAATAGTTTGTATATATTATAGTATTGTTTGTTTTCTTTACAGGTTTTTCACAGTTTTATTTGCTTTTATCGCATCATATTGAGCGACTGCTTCATTGCACAGAAATCACATTGGACACTTTGGATTTACTTTGGAAAACTTACATTTTGTTACACCTGTTTTGAGGATTCTCACATTTTGCAATTTTTGCAAGGCCACCAACTTTTTCTTATTTTTTCACATCAAATGATCACATTTTTTTCACATTTTCACATTTTTTGCATTTTTTCAAGCACAGGACATTCTTTGGGATTTTTTTAGAATTGGATATTGATTAAGACACTTATTTTTGTCACAATTTTTTGTTTGGATAAAGACTAACTATATACAACTGTAAGAACATTCATCACCAAGGTGTACCTTCAAAATAGGACACTTGACCTATTAGGTCACCCTTTTCCAAGTGTATTAGTTTTATGTTTATTTTTATGTGTATTTTCATCGTTTTGTTATTGTAACATGGATCCATGATTTTTTATTACTGTGTATGTTTTATAAGAAGTTCACCGACATTTTAATCAACTGTGTGGATTAAACATTTTATACTTTAACAATCATTTTATATGCTATTTTAAACATCTCTGCACATTTACTATACAACCCACATCAAAGGTACTACTATTTAGATCCCACATTGTGGGCACTATTCTATCAGCCTATTAGGTGTTTCCTTCCCCATCCTCAGCCTACTTGGCGCTCACCTCCACTTCCTATCGTTTTATCTTTACATTGGGTACACTAGGGTACCCACTGAGGAGAGCTAGAGGTATCCCCTATCCCCTTCCCCCATCTGTTTTTTGCGCAGGATACACATCCCATCTTATATCCCAATCTCCCTCCCTGCATGGTACATAACTCAATTACAATCGATTATAAATAACTACATATGGGGAAGACTTCATCCTCGGATAAATAAAAATACTCTTTATAAACCTATTGATAACGGAGGCCTGAGCCTACCCAACATTAAAGATTACTACACCGCAGTTACCCTACAAAAAATTCTTGACTGGAATGGATACTCCGAAAACAAGGCCTGGGTCTCTCTAGATTCCCACATACTTAGAATTCCAGAAGTAGGAGCGGCGTGTTGGGCCCCTAGCGATTTGAGACCACCTCAGTGCACGGAATTAGAGATACATAAACACTTATTTCACATATGGAATTTGGTTGTTTCTGTGAAAAACAATATATCCCACATCCGCTCACCCCTCTTCCCGATCCCTCTTAACACAGAACTAATGTAGAACCTACAAATGGGATCACACTACCCCGTTAGCTAAGTTCCTTGAACATGGCCAATTGATAGATACAAATAAATTCAACACTCTTAATGAGGGTAGATGGGGAACTGGTTGAAACACACACAACTCTCACATTTTATATCCTCTAGTCTGCATAAATCCAACCTATTAAGAAATCTGACCCCTTTTGAAAAACTCTGTATGGACAACAAGCCAGTCCCACACCCATTATCGTTAGCACACAAATTTTTACAAACAGCAGACTCTGTCTCTCTACCACAATACATCATTATATGGCAGCAAGATTTACACCCAACTTTAGATAGAGATAGATGGACAAATTTTTTTCGTAACACACGGAAATCTTCCACTTCCTCGCAGATTTTAGAGTTAAACTATAAGTTGTTGATGCAGTGGTATATGACCCCCTCAATATTACACTCCATCTACCCAGGTGCCTCCTGACTATGCTGGAGGGGCTGTGGGGAACATGGTTCCTTGATTCATATTTGGTGGCTGTGCCCCAAGATCACCCCGCTATGGCGTTCCATCAAATTACATTTTAGCAAAATCCTCTCGCAGAACCAGGTCTTGTCGCCTGAATGGGCATTACTTAATGACCTCCCCAACATTGGATACAAATTACGCCTTTATCTCATACAAAAAGGTTTAAATGCAGCTAAATCTTTAATAGCTAGACATTGGAAAGCCCCCCTGATGCCACAATATACTCTATGGTTAGACAGAGTTACCAAACTTTTAGGTCTTGAAAAGCATGGCCATATGAAAAACAATTAATCTATTCATTTTTTAGATATTAGATTTTTATGAGAAGAATCATTACTAAGCCCTTAACAGAAGTAACACATCACCTAAGCAAATAAACTTCTACACCCCTTAATAACAGCTCTTAGGTTTGGTCTCTCTCCTCCTTACAATTCTACAATTAAATAGAACTATGGTAAGCATTGCAATAAGCATGCTTCCCTCCCCTCAGCTTATTTTTAACTTGGGGGCCATGCAGCACAAAAACATCTCATACACTCCGACCTCACATTAAACAGATTGTTTACAATGGGGTTTATGCAGTGCACTCAGATTGACATCACCCTTTGCATACCAAGCAAGTTACACACAAGCGCTGAGCCTTTTACTCCCTCTGTGCCTCCCACATCCTTCCCCTGTGCTGAGTCTGAAGTTCCTTCTCACACCCGGTGTCGGCTGTCACTGCACTCACTGACTTCTCTAGCCATGCTGCCGAGTGGCATTATTCTATTACAGTCTTCCCGCCCACCTAGTGATGCCACACCCTTGATGCAGTGCTTAAAAGGTAACTGCAACATTTAAAATGCAGGATTTTTTTTTTAAATCACAGTACCATGAACAGCACTTGCTTATTGGTGAGTCAATTTATCCACCAATCAGCAAGAACAACCCAGGTTATTCACCAAAAATGGGCCGGAATCTAAATTTACATTCTTGCTTTTCAAATAAAAATACCAAGAGAATGAAGAAAATTTGATAATAGGAGTAAATTAAAAAGTTGCTTAAAAACTAAATTTATGCTTACCTGATAAATTGATTTCTTCTATGGTAAGACGAGTCCACGTATTCATCCTTTACTTGTGGGATATTATCCTTCCCTACAGGAAGTGGCAAAGAGCACCACAGCAGAGCTGTCTATACAGCTCCTCCCTTAGCTCCACCCCCCAGTCATTCGACCGAAAGTACAGGAAGAAAAAGGAGAAACTACAAGGTGCAGAGGTGACTGAGTTTAAATAAAAAAAATACAATCAGTCTTAAAATGACAGGGCGGGCCGTGGACTCGTCTTACCATAGAAGAAATCAATTTATCAGGTAAGCATAAATTTAGTTTTCTTCTATATAGGTAAGACGAGTCCACGGATTCATCCTTTACTTGTGGGATACAATACCAAAGCTACAGGACATGGATGAATGAGAGGGACAAGACAGATGGTTAAACAGAAGGCACCACTGCTTGAAGAACTTTTCTCCCAAAAATAGCCTCCGAAGAAGCAAAGGTATCAAATTTGTAAAATTTGGAAAAGGTATGAAGCGAAAACAAAGTCGCAGCCTTACAAATCTGTTCAACAGAAGCATCATTTTTAAAAGCCCATGTGGAAGTCACCGCTCTAGTAGAGTGAGCTGTAATTCTTTCAGGAGGCTGCTGTCCAGCAGTCTCGTATGCCAACCGGATGATGCTTTTCAGCCAAAAGGCAAGAGAGGTAGCCGTAGCTTTTTGACCTCTACGTTTTCCAGAATAGACAACAAACAAAGAAGATGTTTGACGGAAATCTTTGGTCGCTTGCAAGTAAAACTTTAAAGCACAAACCACGTCCAAGTTGTGCAATAGACGCTCCTTCTTAGAGGAAGGATTAAGACACAGAGAAGGAACAACAATTTCCTGATTAATATTCTTATTATTAACAATCTTAGGAAGGAATCCAGGTTTGGTACGCAAAACCACCTTATCAGCATGGAAAGCAAGATAAGGCGAGTCGCATTGCAATGCAGATAGTTCAGAAACTCTTCAAGCCGAAGAGATAGCAACTAAAAACAGAACTTTCCAAGATAGAAGCTTAATATCTATGGAATGCATAGGTTCAAACGGAACCCCTTGAAGAACCTTCAGAACTAAATTCAAACTCCATGGCGGAGCAACAGGTTTAAACACAGGCTTGATTCTAACTAAAGCCTGACAGAACGACTGAACGTCTGGGACATCTGCCAGTCATTTGTGCAGTAGAATTGATAAAGCAGATATCTGTCCCTTTAAGGAACTAGCTGATAACCCCTTCTCCAATCCTTCTTGGAGAAAGGACAAAATCATAGGAATCCTGATCTTACTCCATGAGTAGCCTTTGGATTCGCACCAATTAAGATATTTACGCCATATCTTGTTATAAGTTTTCCTGGCGACAGGCTTTCGAGCCTGAATCAAGGTATCTATGACCGACTCAGAGAACCCCCGCTTGGAGAAGATCAAGCGTTCAATTTCCAAGCAGTCAGTCGCAGAGAAACAAGATTTGAATGCTGGAACGGACTCTGAATAAGAAGGTCCTGTCTCAGAGTCAGTGGTGGAAGAGATGACATGTCCACCATGTCTGCATACCAATTCCTGCGTGGCCCCGCAGGTGCTATCAAAATCACAGAAGCTCTCTCCTGTTTGATTCTGGCGATCAAACGAGGAAGGAGAGGAAAAGGTGGAAACACATAAGCCAGGATGAACAACCAGTGTACTACTAGAGCATCTATCAGTACTGCCTGAGGATCCCTTGACCTGTATCGAGGAAGTTTGGCATTCTGACGAGACGCCATCAGATCCAATTCTGGTGTGCCCCATTGCTGAATCAATTGTGCAGACACCTCCGGATGGAGTTCCCACTCCCCCGGATGAAAAGTCTGACGACTTAGAAAATCCGCTTCCCAGTTCTCCACTCCTGGGATATAGATTTCTGATAGATGGCAAGAGTGAGTTTCTGCCCATTGAATTATTTTGGTAACATCTATCATCGCTAGAGAACTCTTTGTTCCCCCTTGATGATTGATATATGCTACAGTCGTGATATTGTCCGACTGGAACCTTATGAATCTGGCCAACACCAGCTGAGGCCACGCCTGAAGCGCGTTGAATATCGCTCTCAGTTCTAGAATATTTATCGGGAGGAGAGCCTCCTCCTGAGTCCACAATCCCTGTGCTTTCAGGGAATTCCAGACTGCACCCCAGCCCAATAGGCTGGCGTCCGTCGTCACTATGACCCACGTTGGCCTGCGGAAACACATTCCCTTGGACAGATGTTCCTGTGACAACCACCAAAGAAGAGAGTCTCTGGTCTCTTGTTCCAGGTTTATCTGAGGAGATAAATCTGCATAATCCCCATTCCACTGTTTGAGCATGCAAAGTTGCAGTGGTCTGAGATGCAAGCGAGCAAACTGAACTATGTCCATTGCCGCTACCATTAAACCGATTACCTCCATACACTGAGCCACTGACGGCCGAGGAATGGAATGAAGAGCTCGGCAGATGGATAAAATCTTTGCTTTCCTGACCTCCGTCAGAAAATTTTTCATGTCCACCGAATCTATCAGAGTTCCCAGAAATGGAACTCTTGTGAGAAGGATAAGTGAACTCTTTTGTACGTTCACCTTCCACCCATGAGATCTTAGAAGCGTCAACACGATGTCCGTGTGAGACTTGGCTAATTGGCAAGTTGACACCTGGATTAAGATATCGTCCAGATAAGGCACCACAGCTATGCCCCGCGGCCTTAGAACCGCCAGAAGGGACCCTAGCACCTTTGTGAAAATTCGGGGAGCCGTGGCCAACCCGAAGGGAAGAGCCACAAACTGGTAATGCTTGTCCAGAAAGGCGAACCTGAGGAACTGGTGATGATCTTTGTGGATAGGAATGTGTAGATACGCATCCTTTAAGTCCACGGTGGTCATATATTGACCCTCCTGGATCATTGGCAAAATAGACCGAATGGTCTCCATCTTGAAGGATGGGACTCTGAGGAATTTGTTTAGGATCTTGAGATCCAATATTGGTCTGAAAGTTCCCTCTTTTTTGGGAACCACAAACAGATTGGAGTAGAACCCTTGGGGGAGAATCTTTGAAATCTAGAAGATACCCCTGGGTTACTATTTCAAAAAGCCCAGGATTTCTGAACGTCTCTTGCCCAAGCCTGAGCAAAGAGAGAAATTCTGCCCCCTACTAGTTCCGGTCCCGGATCGGGGGCTACCCCTTCATTCTGTCTTGGTAGCAGCAGCGGGCTTCTTGGCCTGTTTACCCTTGTTCCAAGTCTGGTTAGGTCTCCAGACTGACTTGGATTGAGCAAGATTCCCCTCTTTCTTCGCGGCAGAGGAAGAGGGACCACCTTTGAAGTTTCGAAAGGAACGGAAATTATTTTGTTTGGTCCTCCTCTTATTCAACTTATCCTGAGGAAGGGCATGGCCTTTCCCTCCAGTGATGTCTGAAATGATCTCTTTCAGTTCAGGCCTGAATAGGGTCTTACCCTTGAAAGGGATGACTAAAAGCTTAGCTTTTGATGACACATCAGCAGACCAGGACTTAAGCCATAACGCTCTGCGCGCTAAAATGGCAAAACCTCAATTCTTCGCAGCTAATGTAGCCAATTGAAAAGCGGCATCTGTAATGAAGGAATTAGCTAGCTTGAGAGCCCTAATTCTATCTAGAATATCCTCTAATGGAGTCTCAACCTGAAGAGCCTCTTCCAGAGCCTCGAACCAAAAGGACGCTGCACTAGTTACAGGAACAATGCACACTATAGGTTGGAGAAGAAAACCTTGATGAACAAATATTTTCTTAAGGAGACCCTCTAATTTTTTATCCATAGGATCTTTGAAAGCACAACTGTCCTCAATAGGTATAGTTGTACGCTTAGCCAGGGTAGAAATAGCTCCCTCCACCTTAGTGACCGTCTGCCACGAGTCCCGCACGGTGTCTGATATGGGAAACATTTTCTTAAAAGTAGGAGGGGGAGCGAAAGAAATACCTGGTCTATCCCACTCCTTAGTAACAATTTCCGAAATCCTCTTAGGGACTGGAAAAAACATCAGTGTAGGCAGGAACCTCTAGGAATTTGTCCATTTTACACAATTTCTCTGGAACTACAATAGGGTCACAATCATGCAGAGTCGCTAAAACCTCCCTGAGCAATAAGCGGAGGTGTTCTAGTTTAAATTTAAAAACCGTCATATCTGAATCTGTCTGAGGGAACATATTTCCTAAGTAAGAAATCTCTCCCTCAGCCAGCAAATCTCTCACTTCAGAACATTGTGAGGATACATCAGATATAGCTAATAAAGCGTCAGAAGGCTCAGCATTTGTTCTCACACCAGACCTACTGCGCTTCCCCTGCAACCCCAGCAGCTTAGATAAAACCTCGGTGAGGGTAGTATTCATAACTGCGGCCATATCTTGCAAGGTGAAAGAATTAGACGCACTAGAAGTACTTGGCGTCGCTTGTGCGGGCGTTAATGGTTGTGACACTTGGGGAGAATTAGATGGCATAACCTTCTGACTGAGAATCATCCTGCGGCATACTTTTAGTAGCTAAAATATGTTCTTTACAATTTATTGACCTTTCAGTGCATGAGGGACACATTCTAAGTGGAAGTTCCACAATGGCTTCTAAACATATTAAACATTGACTTTCCTCAATGTCAGACATGTTGAACAGGCTAGTAATGACTACAAACAAGCATGAAAACACTTTATTTAGTAAAAAAAAATAATCTTAAAAAATGGTACTGTGCCTTTAAGAGAAAAAAAGCATACACGTTCTGCAAAACAGCCTAAACATGCACCAAATTTTTCAAAATTTTGTATGTACACACAATATAGGTAGTTGAGATTGCACCTAAATTTTTTTTTTAACAATTAACTCCTTAATCTCCAAACCGGATCGAAAATAGGCCCAGATCCAGAAACAAAACCCTCAGCACCTTGCCAAAGCCCTGCTGTAGCCCTACCTGCCCTCAGGGATCAAAAGTGTGGGGTAAAAGCTTCGATTTGGCCCAAAACATACACCAGAGCCCTCAGAAGTTAGAGCTTGCTGCTTGCTGTACAAAACTAACTGCGCATCTGAGGCGCGAAAATAGGCCCGCTCATCATACTCAATGTTTCCTAGCCTTAAAGAACCGCACCAGAGTGGTTATAACTAGCCATGTGGGTTCTGAGACCCAAAAATTAAGCCATGTGTGCCCTAATAAAGTTGCCCAAAACGTTTATTGTCCACAAAAAACGTTAAAGCACTCCCATCCAAAAAACGTTTGCTCACAAACATTTGCCATTCAGTGTCAACCATTTGTAATTGGCCCCATATGCAAGCTAAGTAATGCCCTTCTTTTAGCTCTAGGATTACTGCTTACCCTTACCCTCCTGGGTATAATGTCAGCCTTTCTGAAATACACAGTTTCTCCAGAAAAATATGACTGAACAAACCTCACTGCTGCATAGCATGAAACCGTTCCTCACACTGAAGTTTCCTGTACTCCTCAGCCTCTGTGGGAACAGCAATGGATCTTAGTTACAAATGCTAAGATCATCATCCTCCAGGCAGCAGTCTTCATCCATCTGCTGCCTGAGAGTAAATAGTACACACCGGTACCATTTAAAATAACAAACTCTTGCTTGAAGAAATTAAAAACTAATATTTTATCACCTCTTTCACTTTACCCTTCCTAGTACTTAGAGTAGGCAAAGAGAATGACTGGGGGTGGAGCTAAGGGAGGAGCTATATAGACAGCTCTGCTGTGGTGCTCTTTGCCACTTCCTGTAGGGAAGGATAATATCCCACAAGTAAAAGGACGAATCCGTGGACTTGTCTTACCTATATAGAAGAAATTGCATGCTCTATCTGAATCACAAAAGAAAAAAAAATGGGTTCAGTGTCCCTTTAAAGGGACACTAATCCCAATTTTTTTTCTTTAATGATTTAGATAGAACATGCAATTTTAAAATTTACTCCTATTGTCAATTTTTCTTTGTTCTCTTGCTATCTTTATTTAAAAAGCAGTAATGTAGAGCTTAAGAGCCGGCCCATTTTCGGTTGAGAACCTGGGTTATGCTTGCTAATTGGTTTGCTAACTGTATCCACCAATAAGCAAGCGATATTCATGGTGCTGAACCTAAAATGGGCCGGCTACTAAGTTTTAAATTCCTACTTTTTAAATAAACATAGCAAGAGAACAAATAAAAATTGATAGTAAGAGTAAATTAGAAAGTTGCTTAAAACTGCATGCTCTATCTGAATCATTAAAGAAAAAATGTGGGTTTAGTGTCCCTTTAAGGTCAACGAGAGTGCGCAAACACATTTTTTAAACTGACAGTGCAAAGAAGGAAGAGCATGCTACGGACAATAACTGAAAAAACAAATATTGTATACGTCAATATCAAAATAAATAAAAGACTCACCCAGAGACTTATTTGCTCACCCAGAGACTCGTTCACTCACCCCCAGTGTCAAACCTACTCACCCAGCTTCTCAAATACTCAACCAGAGACTCATTTGCTAAACCAAGGGACTAACCTGCTCACCCAGAGAATCACCGGCTCACCCAGGGACTCACTGGCTCACCCAGAAACTCATTAGCTAAACCCAGAGACTCACAGCTCACCCTCACTGTCAAACCTACTCACCCAGCTTCTCACCTACTCAACCAGAGACTCATTTGATTAACCCAGAGAGACTCACCGGCTCATCCAGAGACTCACCTGCTCACCCAGAGACTCACCGGCTCACCCAGAGACTCTCACCTGCTCACCCAGAAACTCACCGGCTCACCTAGGGACTCACTGGCTCACCCAGAAACTCATTAGCTAAACCCAGAGACTCACAGCTCACCCAGAAACTCATTTGCTAAACCCAGAGACTCACCAGCTCACTCAGAGACTCACCAACTCACCTAGAGACTCACCAACTCGCCCAGAGACTCACCCAACACCTCATTTGCTAATCCCAGAGACTCACCAGCTCACTCAGAGACTCACCAACTCACCCAGAGACTCACCAACTCGCCCAGAGACTCACCTAACACCTCATTTGCTAATCCCAGAGACTCACCAGCTCACTCAGAGACTCACCAACTCACCCAGAGACTCACCCAACACCTCATTTGCTAATCCCAGAGACTCACCAGCTCACTCAGACTCACCAACTCACCCAGAGACTCACCAACTCGCCCAGAGACTCACCCAACACCTCATTTGCTAATCCCAGAGACTCACCAGCTCACTCAGAGACTCACCAACTCACCCAGAGACTCACCCAACACCTCATTTGCTAATCCCAGAGACTCACCAGCTCACTCAGAGACTCACCAACTCACCCAGAGACTCACCAACTCGCCCAGAGACTCACCCAACAACTCATTTGCTAATCCCAGAGACTCACCAGCTCACTCAGAGACTCACCAACTCACCCAGAGACTCACCCAACACCTCATTTGCTAATCCCAGAGACTCACCAGCTCACTCAGACTCACCAACTCACCCAGAGACTCACCAACTCGCCCAGAGACTCACCCAACACCTCATTTGCTAATCCCAGAGACTCACCAGCTCACTCAGACTCAACCAGCTCGCCCACAGACTCAACCAGCTCGCCCACAGACTCAACCAGCTCGCCCACAGACTCAACCAGCTCGCCCACAGACTCAACCAGCTCGCCCACAGACTCAACCAGCTCACCCACAGACTCAACCAGCTCACCCACAGACTCAACCAGCTCACTCACAGACTCAACCAGCTCACTCACAGACTCAACCAGCTCACTCACAGACTCAACCAGCTCACCCACAGACTCAACCAGCTCACCCACAGACTCAACCAGCTCATCCACAGACTCAACCAGCTCACCCACAGACTCACCAGCTCACCCACATACTCAACCTGCTCACCCACAGACTCAACACCTCATTTGCTAAACCTAGAGACTCACCAACTCACCCAGAGACTCACCAGCTCACCCAGAGATTCATCTAGTCACCCACAAACTCACCTGCTCAACCACACTCAGCTAACACCTCATTTGCTAAACACAGAGACTCACCTACTCACCTAGACACTCACCTGCTCACCCAGAGAACCACCTGCTCACCCAGAGAACCACCAACTCACCCAGAGAACCACCAACTCACCCAGAGACTCACCAACTCACCCAGAGACTCACCAACTCACCCAGAGACTCACCAGCTCACCCAGATTCACCAATCTAGTCACCCACAAACTCACTCAACACCTCATTTACTAAACCCAGAGACTCCCCAGCTCACCCAGAGACTCACCTGCTCACCCAGAGACTCACCTGCTCACCCAGAGACTCACCTGCTCACCCATAAACTCACCTGCTCACCCACAAACTCACCCAACACCTCATTTGCTAAACACAGAGACTCCCCAGCTCACCCAGAGACTTACCTGCTCACCCAGAGACTCACCTGTTCACCCATAAACTCACCTGCTCACCCATAAACTCACCTGCTCACCAACAAACTCACCTCATTTGCTAAACACAGAGACTCACCGGCTTACCCAGAGACTCACCGGCTCACCCAGAGACTCACCGGCTCACCCAGAGACTCACCGGCTCACCCAGAGACTCACCCAGAGACTCACCGGCTCACCCAGAGACTCACCGGCTCACCCAGAGACTCACCGGCTCACCCAGAGACTCACCGGCTCACCCAGAGACTCACCGGCTCACCCAGAGGCTCAACTACCTATCCAAAAATTCACCTGGTTACCCAGAGACTCACCAGCTCACCCAGAGACTCGTCCAACACATTTGCTAAAACCAGAGACATACCTGCTCACCCAGAGACTAACCTACCTATCCAGAGACTCACACAATCATCCAACAACTCATTCACTTAACCCAGAGACTCACCTGTGCACGGCAGCTTGCAGATCCCTTCAGGGGTGACCCTGTAGCAGCCTCGCAGATCCAGCACTTGGAGTTTGGAGGAGTCTCTAAGCAATTTCTGGCACACTGTGTCACTCACAAATGAGTAAGAAGACGTAGCCAAGCACAGTTCGTGAAGCTCCACAAATCCAGGGGCCTCAGGGGAGCAACGACTTCCAGATTTTGGAGACCACACCAGGTTCAGCAAACGTAACACCTGAGGTGAGGAGGGTGGCAAAATATTATGGCAAACAGCATGATTAGGCAGCAAAAACAGAATTTATGTTTACCTGATAAATTACTTTCTCCAACGGTGTGTCCGGTCCACGGCGTCATCCTTACTTGTGGGATATTCTCTTCCCCAACAGGAAATGGCAAAGAGCCCAGCAAAGCTGGTCACATGATCCCTCCTAGGCTCCGCCTACCCCAGTCATTCGACCGACGTTAAGGAGGAATATTTGCATAGGAGAAACCATATGGTACCGTGGTGACTGTAGTTAAAGAAAATAAATTATCAGACCTGATTAAAAAAACCAGGGCGGGCCGTGGACCGGACACACCGTTGGAGAAAGTAATTTATCAGGTAAACATAAATTCTGTTTTCTCCAACATAGGTGTGTCCGGTCCACGGCGTCATCCTTACTTGTGGGAACCAATACCAAAGCTTTAGGACACGGATGAAGGGAGGGAGCAAATCAGGTCACCTAAATGGAAGGCACCACGGCTTGCAAAACCTTTCTCCCAAAAATAGCCTCAGAAGAAGCAAAAGTATCAAACTTGTAAAATTTGGTAAAAGTGTGCAGTGAAGACCAAGTCGCTGCCCTACATATCTGATCAACAGAAGCCTCGTTCTTGAAGGCCCATGTGGAAGCCACAGCCCTAGTGGAATGAGCTGTGATTCTTTCGGGAGGCTGCCGTCCGGCAGTCTCGTAAGCCAATCTGATGATGCTTTTAATCCAAAAAGAGAGAGAGGTAGAAGTTGCTTTTTGACCTCTCCTTTTACCAGAATAAACAACAAACAAGGAAGATGTTTGTCTAAAATCCTTTGTAGCATCTAAATAGAATTTTAGAGCGCGAACAACATCCAAATTGTGCAACAAACGTTCCTTCTTTGAAACTGGTTTCGGACACAGAGAAGGTACGATAATCTCCTGGTTAATGTTTTTGTTAGAAACAACTTTTGGAAGAAAACCAGGTTTAGTACGTAAAACCACCTTATCTGCATGGAACACCAGATAAGGAGGAGAACACTGCAGAGCAGATAATTCTGAAACTCTTCTAGCAGAAGAAATTGCAACTAAAAACAAAACTTTCCAAGATAATAACTTAATATCAACAGAATGCAAGGGTTCAAACGGAACCCCCTGAAGAACTGAAAGAACTAAATTGAGACTCCAAGGAGGAGTCAAAGGTTTGTAAACAGGCTTAATTCTAACCAGAGCCTGAACAAAGGCTTGAACATCTGGCACAGCAGCCAGTTTTTTGTGAAGTAACACCGACAAGGCAGAAATCTGTCCCTTCAGGGAACTTGCAGATAATCCTTTTTCCAATCCTTCTTGAAGGAAGGATAGAATCCTAGGAATCTTAACCTTGTCCCAAGAGAATCCTTTAGATTCACACCAACAGATATATTTTTTCCAAATTTTGTGGTAAATCTTTCTAGTTACAGGCTTTCTGGCCTGAACAAGAGTATCAATAACAGAATCTGAGAACCCTCGCTTCGATAAAATCAAGCGTTCAATCTCCAAGCAGTCAGCTGGAGTGAAACCAGATTCGGATGTTCGAACGGACCCTGAACAAGAAGGTCTCGTCTCAAAGGTAGCTTCCAAGGTGGAGCCGATGACATATTCACCAGATCTGCATACCAAGTCCTGCGTGGCCACGCAGGAGCTATCAAGATCACCGACGCCCTCTCCTGATTGATCCTGGCTACCAGCCTGGGGATGAGAGGAAACGGCGGGAACACATAAGCTAGTTTGAAGGTCCAAGGTGCTACTAGTGCATCCACTAGAGCCGCCTTGGGATCCCTGGATCTGGACCCGTAGCAAGGAACTTTGAAGTTCTGACGAGAGGCCATCAGATCCATGTCTGGAATGCCCCACAGCTGAGTGACTTGGGCAAAGATTTCCGGATGGAGTTCCCACTCCCCCGGATGCAATGTCTGACGACTCAGAAAATCCGCTTCCCAATTTTCCACTCCTGGGATGTGGATAGCAGACAGGTGGCAGGAGTGAGACTCCGCCCATAGAATGATTTTGGTCACTTCTTCCATCGCTAGGGAACTCCTTGTTCCCCCCTGATGGTTGATGTATGCAACAGTTGTCATGTTGTCTGATTGAAACCGTATGAACTTGGCCCTCGCTAGCTGAGGCCAAGCCTTGAGAGCATTGAATATCGCTCTCAGTTCCAGAATATTTATCGGTAGAAGAGATTCTTCCCGAGACCAAAGACCCTGAGCTTTCAGGGATCCCCAGACCGCGCCCCAGCCCATCAGACTGGCGTCGGTCGTGACAATGACCCACTCTGGTCTGCGGAATGTCATCCCTTGTGACAGGTTGTCCAGGGACAGCCACCAACGGAGTGAGTCTCTGGTCCTCTGATTTACTTGTATCTTCGGAGACAAGTCTGTATAGTCCCCATTCCACTGACTGAGCATGCACAGTTGTAATGGTCTTAGATGAATGCGCGCAAAAGGAACTATGTCCATTGCCGCTACCATCAACCCGATCACTTCCATGCACTGAGCTATGGAAGGAAGAGGAACGGAATGAAGTATCCGACAAGAGTCTAGAAGCTTTGTTTTTCTGGCCTCTGTCAGAAAAATCCTCATTTCTAAGGAGTCTATTATTGTTCCCAAGAAGGGAACCCTTGTTAACGGGGATAGAGAACTCTTTTCCACGTTCACTTTCCATCCGTGAGATCTGAGAAAGGCCAGGACAATGTCCGTGTGAGCCTTTGCTTGAGGAAGGGACGACGCTTGAATCAGAATGTCGTCCAAGTAAGGTACTACAGCAATGCCCCTTGGTCTTAGCACAGCTAGAAGGGACCCTAGTACCTTTGTGAAAATCCTTGGAGCAGTGGCTAATCCGAAAGGAAGCGCCACGAACTGGTAATGTTTGTCCAGGAATGCGAACCTTAGGAACCGATGATGTTCCTTGTGGATAGGAATATGTAGATACGCATCCTTTAAATCCACCGTGGTCATGAATTGACCTTCCTGGATGGAAGGAAGAATAGTTCGAATGGTTTCCATCTTGAACGATGGAACCTTGAGAAACTTGTTTAAGATCTTGAGATCTAAGATTGGTCTGAACGTTCCCTCTTTTTTGGGAACTATGAACAGATTGGAGTAGAACCCCATCCCTTGTTCTCTTAATGGAACAGGATGAATCACTCCCATTTTTAACAGGTCTTCTACACAATGTAAGAATGCCTGTCTTTTTATGTGGTCTGAAGACAACTGAGACCTGTGGAACCTCCCCCTTGGGGGAAGTCCCTTGAATTCCAGAAGATAACCTTGGGAGACTATTTCTAGCGCCCAAGGATCCAGAACATCTCTTGCCCAAGCCTGAGCGAAGAGAGAGAGTCTGCCCCCCACCAGATCCGGTCCCGGATCGGGGGCCAACATTTCATGCTGTCTTGGTAGCAGTGGCAGGTTTCTTGGCCTGCTTTCCCTTGTTCCAGCCTTGCATTGGTCTCCAAGCTGGCTTGGCTTGAGAAGTATTACCCTCTTGCTTAGAGGACGTAGCACCTTGGGCTGGTCCGTTTCTACGAAAGGGACGAAAATTAGGTTTATTTTTTGCCTTGAAAGGCCGATCCTGAGGAAGGGCGTGGCCCTTACCCCCAGTGATATCAGAGATAATCTCTTTCAAGTCAGGGCCAAACAGCGTTTTCCCCTTGAAAGGAATGTTAAGTAGCTTGTTCTTGGAAGACGCATCAGCCGACCAAGATTTCAACCAAAGCGCTCTGCGCGCCACAATAGCAAACCCAGAATTCTTAGCCGCTAACCTAGCCAATTGCAAAGTGGCGTCTAGGGTGAAAGAATTAGCCAATTTGAGAGCATTGATTCTGTCCATAATCTCCTCCAAAGGAGGAGAATCACTATCGACCGCTCTTATCAGATCATCGAACCAGAAACATGCGGCTGTAGCGACAGGGACAATGCATGAAATTGGTTGTAGAAGGTAACCTTGCTGAACAAACATTTTTTTAAGCAAACCTTCTAATTTTTTATCCATAGGATCTTTGAAAGCACAACTATCCTCTATGGGTATAGTGGTGCGTTTGTTTAAAGTGGAAACCGCTCCCTCGACCTTGGGGACTGTCTGCCATAAGTCCTTTCTGGGGTCGACCATAGGAAACAATTTTTTAAATATGGGGGGAGGGACGAAAGGAATACCGGGCCTTTCCCATTCTTTATTAACAATGTCCGCCACCCGCTTGGGTATAGGAAAAGCTTCTGGGAGCCCCGGCACCTCTAGGAACTTGTCCATTTTACAAAGTTTCTCTGGGATGACCAACTTGTCACAATCATCCAGAGTGGATAATACCTCCTTAAGCAGAATGCGGAGATGTTCCAACTTAAATTTAAATGCAATCACATCAGGTTCAGCCTGTTGAGAAATGTTCCCTGAATCAGTAATTTCTCCCTCAGACAAAACCTCCCTGGCCCCATCAGACTGGGTTAGGGGCCCTTCAGAAATATTATTATCAGCGTCGTCATGCTCTTCAGTATCTAAAACAGAGCAGCCGCGCTTACGCTGATAAGTGTTCATTTTGGCTAAAATGTTTTTGACAGAATTATCCATTACAGCCGTTAATTGTTGCATAGTAAGGAGTATTGGCCCGCTAGATGTACTAGGGGCCTCCTGAGTGGGCAAGACTCGTGTAGACGAAGGAGGGAATGATGCAGTACCATGCTTACTCCCCTCACTTGAGGAATCATCTTGGGCATCATTGTCATTATCACATAAATCACATTTATTTAAATGAATAGGAATCCTGGCTTCCCCACATTCAGAACACAGTCTATCTGGTAGTTCAGACATGTTAAACAGGCATAAACTTGATAACAAAGTACAAAAAACGTTTTAAAATAAAACCGTTACTGTCACTTTAAATTTTAAACTGAACACACTTTATTACTGCAATTGCGAAAAACATGAAGGAATTGTTCAAAATTCACCAAATTTTCACCACAGTGTCTTAAAGCCTTAAAAGTATTGCACACCAAATTTGGAAGCTTTAACCCTTAAAATAACGGAACCGGAGCCGTTTTGAACTTTAACCCCTTTACAGTCCCTGGTATCTGCTTTGCTGAGACCCAACCAAGCCCAAAGGGGAATACGATACCAAATGACGCCTTCAGAAAGTCTTTTCTAAGTATCAGAGCTCCTCTCACATGCGACTGCATGCCATGCCTCTCAAAAACAAGTGCGCAACACCGGCGCGAAAATGAGGCTCTGCTTATGCTTTGGGAAAGCCCCTAAAGAATAAGGTGTCTAAACCAGTGCCTGCCGATATTATTATATCAAAATACCCAGATAAAATGATTCCTCAAGGCTAAATATGTGTTAATAATGAATCGATTTAGCCCAAAAAAAGTCTACAGTTTTAATAAGCCCTTGTGAAGCCCTTATTTACGATCGTAATAAACATGGCTTACCGGATCCCATAGGGAAAATGACAGCTTCCAGCATTACATCGTCTTGTTAGAATGTGTCATACCTCAAGCAGCAAGAGACTGCACACTGTTCCCCCAACTGAAGTTAATTGCTCTCAACAGTCCTGTGTGGAACAGCCATGGATTTTAGTGACGGTTGCTAAAATCATTTTCCTCATACAAACAGAAATCTTCATCTCTTTTCTGTTTCTGAGTAAATAGTACATACCAGCACTATTTCAAAATAACAAACTCTTGATTGAATAATAAAAACTACAGTTAAACACTAAAAAACTCTAAGCCATCTCCGTGGAGATGTTGCCTGTACAACGGCAAAGAGAATGACTGGGGTAGGCGGAGCCTAGGAGGGATCATGTGACCAGCTTTGCTGGGCTCTTTGCCATTTCCTGTTGGGGAAGAGAATATCCCACAAGTAAGGATGACGCCGTGGACCGGACACACCTATGTTGGAGAAAACTATATTTATTCTTGCTTGATAAATTCATTTATTGCATGGTGGTAAGAGTTCACAAGTCATTACTCCTGGTTTTCTTGGCCACTAGGAGGAAAAGATTTCCAAAACTTAGAGTACCTAATCCCCCCCACCTCTCTGGTATGTTAATGTGACGTATAGCCAAGAAAGTAGAAGTAGGAAAGGGAAAAACCAGGAACAATTAGGTGGAAACTAGAATTGCTTGGGAGCAGGGTTGAAAAAAAATCCCTGAGAGACCGTAATCAATCAACGAGCTGCTGCTTTGCGGTGCTACTCAGTATTTAACTGTTCTCTTCAAACAGTGCTTTGCTCTGGCTGCACTGTGTTAAAGAAAAATTACACAGTGCAGCCAGAGCACAGCTCTGTTTGAAGAGAACAGCCTGATGTAGAGCACCGCTGCAAAGTTAAAGCGCTAACAGTTCCTGCATGTGTCCTGTTCTTTCTGCAGACATGCTGCATTTTCTGTGATGCCATTTCAGATCACAGCATGTTCTGCCTTGGGGGGTTCCCAGTTCACAATAATACCCTGAAAAAAATAAAAAATGATGCTTACCTGATAAATTATTTTCTTTCTTGACAGTGAGAGTCCACAAAATTAATTAATTACTATTGGAAATACAACACTTGGCCACTAGGAGGTGGCAAAGAAACCTCAGCCAAAGCATTAAGTATCCCTCCCACTTCCCCAGTAATTCAAGCAGAGGAAAAGTGAAGAGAAACACTAGGGGTATAGAGGTGCCAGAAAAAAAGGAAAATACAGCCTCTGTCCAAAAAATAAAAACCTCAGGGCAGGTTTGTGGACTCTCACTGCCAAGAAAGAAAATAATTTATCAGGTAAGCATAAATTTTGTTTTCTTTTTAATGGCAGTCAGAGTCCACAAATTCATTCATTACGGTTGGGAAACGAATACTTAAGCCGAAGAGGAAACAAAATGAATAGGGAAGGACAAACAGGGCAGGCAGACCTAAACTGAAGGCACCACCGCTTGAAGCACTTTTCTTCCAAACGAGGCCTCGGCAGAGGCAAAAACAAACTTGTAAAAAGAGGACCAAGTAGCCACCCTAAAGATCTGTTCCACAGAAGCTTCGTTCTTAAAGGCCCCAGATGAAGACACTGCACCGGTAGAATGAGCTGTAATCCTCACAGAAGGCTGTTGTCCTGCCTCCTCACATGCCATATGGATGATACTTCTCAGCCAAAAAGAAAGGGTGGTCGCAGTAGCCTTCTGACTTCTGCACTTGCCAGCATACAAAATGAACAACAATGAGGATTGTCTAAAGTCCTTAGTAGCATGAAATTAGAATTTTAATGCTCGAACCACATCCAAAATTGTGAAACAAACGCTCATTCTGACAAAAATTACTACAAAAAGAAGGCACAACAGTCTCCTGATTGATATTGCGCAAGAAGACAACTTTAGGTAAGAACCCTAACTTAGATGTTACACTGCCTTATCAGCATGAAAAATAAGATGGGGATCACACTGTAAAGAAGATAACTCAGAAACTCTGCAAGCAGAAGAAATAGTCAACAAAAATAGACAGAAGTTTAATGTCAACAGAGTACATAGGCTCAAATGTAACCTGTTGAAGAACACTAAGAACAAGATTAAAGCTCCAAGGAGGAGCAACCGGTTGAAACACAGGTCGAATTCTAGCAAGAGCCTAAACAAATGACTGAATATAAGAAAGATTAGCTAACTTCTTATGTAGCAAAACAGAAAGAGCAGAGGTCTGCCCCTTAAGAAAACTAGCCGACATACCTTTTTCCAAACCCTCCTGGAAAAACAAAAGAATTTGAGGAACCCCCAACCTGTGACAGGGAAAACTTTGCTCCTCACACCAAGATAAACAAGTACAACACACCGTAGTAAATACGCATAGTAACCGGCTTCTGGGCCTGAATCAAAGCATCATTCACCCATTCAGAGAAACCCCTCTTGGACAAAACTATGTGTTCAGCCTCAGAGAATCTGGATTTTGGTAAAGGAACGGACCCTGATAATGAAGGTCCGTTCTCTGAGGCAACTTCCAAGGACTAGCAGATGACATCTTCACTAGATCTGCAAATCAAGTTCTGCGCGGGCACGCTGGAGTGATGAGAATCACTGAGACACGCTCTTGTTTGATGCATGTGATCACTTGAGGGAGGAGAGCAATCAGGAGAAAAAGATAGATAAGATTGAAATTCCACGGAACCGCTAATGCATCCACTAAGACCACTTAGATCTATCTCCGGAATCCCCCACTTGAGCATGAGTTCTGAAAACACCTCCTGATGAAGAGACCACTCCCCGGGTGAAAGGTCTTTCTGCTTAGGAAGTCCGCTTCCCAATTGTCCACCCCTGGGACATGAATGGTCGAAATGTGGCAACTGAGATTCCGCCCATTGGAGGATGCGAGATAACTCTCTTATAGCCAGGGAACTCCTTGTGCCCCCCTGATGATTTATATATGCCAGTGAAGTAATGTTGTTTGACTGGAAACTTAGAAAAGTGGACAGAACGAATCTGAGGCAACGCCATCAAAGCATTGACTATGGCCCTCAGTTCCAGGATGTTTTAAAGGGAGGGAAAACTCCTCTAGCGACCAGGTCCCCTGAGCCTTCAAGGGACCCCACACCACTCCCCAACCCAGTAAACTGGTGTTGCTAGTCAAAATCTCTCAAGATGGTCTCAAAAAGCACTTGTTCTTGAGAGAGCCACCAGGAGAGAGAATCTCTCATTACCTGGTCCAGGTTGATTAGCTGGGACAGTTAAGAGTGAGCATACATAGTTGTAGAGGTCTCAGATGAAATTGGGCAAAAGGAATAAATGTCCATTGCAGCCACCATTAGACCAACCACCTCCATACATTGAGCTACCGAAGGCCGACCAGTGGACTGTAACGAACGGACCGCCATTAGAAGTTTGGATCGACGTTGATCTGTCAAGAAGATTTACATGGAAAAAGAGTCTAAAATCATTCCCAGAAAACAGACTCTGGTATTGGGAACAATTGAGCTCTTGTCCAGATTTACCTTCCAGCCATGGGACCGAAGGAGACACAAAAGTGTGTCTGTGTGACCTCTTCCTTAGGGAAAAGATGAAGCTTGAACCAAGATATCGTACAGGTAAGGTGCTGCAGCGATTCCTTGCATTCTTACCACCGCTAGAAGAGCTCCCAACACCTTCGTAAAGATTATTGGGGCAGTTGCTAGCCCAAAGGGAAGCACTTTGAACTGGAAATGATTGTCCAGAATGGCAAACCGAAGAAGCTGATGATCCCTGTGGATCTGAACATGAAGGTAAGAATCCTTCAGATTGATAGTGGCAATAAATTGACCCTCCTGGACTAACGGAAGGATGGATCTGATGGTCTCCATCTTGAATGAGGGCACTTTCAGAAACTTGTTTACACATTTTAAATCTAGAATGGGACGAAATGTTCCCTCTTTCTTGGGAACTACAAAAATATTTGAATAAAATCCCCTTCCACTTTCTGAGAGGGAAACTGGGACAACCACTCCAATGAAAACTAAATCCTCTACACAAGACAAAAAGGCTGCCCTTTTTTCTGGTCTTGATGATAGTCTGTAGATAAGGAATCAGGAATCTGCCTCTTGGAGGGCGAGACCGAAAACCTATCCTGTACCCTTGAGAAACCGCATCCAGTGTCTTGAAAGAGATAGTCTGCTCCCTAAGCGATCCGATTTTCAATTGCGGGCCACCCCTTCATGTGGATTTGTTGTCAGAGGAAGGTTTCTTAAATTGTTTGTTCTTGTTCCAAGGTTGATTTTGTTTCCAGGTACTCTTGGGTTGTCTGCCTTGGTAGTGGAAGGAGATATCTGTCCTTTACCTGCCCGAAAAGAACGAAAATTACCAGATTGGCGACCCTTAGATCTGGATTTTTTGTCCTGGGGAAGGAATGTACGCTTACCTCCAGTTACTGTAGAAAAGATAGAATCCTGTGAAGCCTAGTTGCAAGTCTGAAACAAAGGATAGGCTAATTATGAACCACAACTGCTGAGATGGATTTAGTTATAGCTTGTAATGTAGCGGAGTGATTTGTGGGATGTAACATCAACTACTCATAAGAGTACTGTAAAACCCCCATTAATCATGGAGCAATTTAGTTGTTGGTTGTTATAAGTTGAATAGCTCTATAGCTGCCACCTGTGATAGATATCACTAATACATACAGCAGAGCAACCTACTTATGTAACCAAGGAAGTGTTAACACAATATGTACTTGGCAAAAGATATGTAAAAAGTAACAAACAGCTTATGATTGTAGGTAGCAAGTGCATAAGATAGCTTAAATGATATCTAGGCAAACACATATCGACAGTGAGAGTTAAAGCTGGAGTTATTCAGGTAAATAACAATTAGGATTTTGACTTGATCAAGCTGCATACCTTCAGAGGCTAAAAGTCGTCGTAGCTGTAATTGACGGTTGATGCTAAGGAATCCTTCTCTGTGTGGGAGTACGTAGCAGCTGACAGCTGAGAGACTAGCGAGGAAGAAGCCGGCGTGTGACCTCACCACAAACAGGTGAATCGGCAGAGTCGTTCTGAGAAGGAACGCAGGAGTAGCTGACAGAATGAGCGATAAGTACACAAGGTAGAGAGGTTTGATCTGTGGTACAATTAGTACTGGCTCAGGATAAAGTGTCATTAGGAAGAACAATACCAAGCAATTATTAGAGTGAGTAACCTGTATTGTTGCAGCTATGAATATGACAAATACAGACCTGGGCCAAATAATTTATGTAAGAACTTACCTGATAAATTCATTTCTTTCATATTAGCAAGAGTCCATGAGCTAGTGACAAATGGGATATACAATCCTACCAGGAGGGGAAAAGTTTCCCAAACCTCAAAATGCCTATAAATACACCCCTCACCACACCCACAATTCAGTTTAACGAATAGCCAAGCAGTGGGGTGATAAAGAAAGGAGTAAAAAGCATCAACAAAGAAATTTGGAAATAATTGTGCTTTATACAAAAAAATCATAACCACCATAAAAAAAGGTGGGCCTCATGGACTCTTGCCAATATGAAAGAAATTAATTTATCAGGTAAATTCTTATATAAATTATGTTTTCTTTCAAGTAATTGGCAAGAGTCCATGAGCTAGTGACGTATGGGATAGCAATACCCAAGATGTGGAACTCCACGCAAGAGTCACTAGAGAGGGAGGGATAAAATAAAAACAGCCATTTTCCTCTGAAAAAAATTAATCCACAACCCAAAATATAAGTTTATTCTCATAAATGAAAAGAAAAACTTAAAACATAAGCAGAAGAATCAAACTGAAACAGCTGCCTGAAGAACTTTTCTACCAAAAACTGCTTCCGAAGAAGCAAATACATCAAAACTGTAGAATTTAGTAAATGTATGCAAAGAAGACCAAGTTGCTGCTTGGCAAATCTGATCAACTGAAACTTCATTCTTAAAAGCCCATGAAGTGGATACTGATCTAGTAGAATGAGCTGTAATTCTCTGAGGTGGGGCCTGACCCGACTCAAAATAAACTTGATGAATCAAAAGCTTTAACCACAAAGCCAAGGAAACAGCAGAAGCCTTCTGACCTTTCCTAGAACCAGAAAAGATAACAAATAGACTAGAAGTCTTCTTGATATCTTTAGTAGCTTCAACATAATATTTCAAAGCTCTTACCACATCCAAAGAATGTAAGGATCTCTCCAAAGAATTCTTAGGATTAGGACACAAGGAAGGGACAACAATTTCTCTATTAATGTTGTTAGAATTCACAACCTTGGGTAAGAATTTAAATGAAGTCCGCAAAACCGTCTTATCCTGATGAAAAATCAGAAAAGGAGATTCACAAGAAAAAGCAGATAATTCAGAAAAACGTCTAGCAGAAGAGATGGCCAAAAGGAACAACACTTTCCAAGAAAGTAGTTTAATGTCCAAAGAATGCATAGGTTCAAAAGGAGGAGCCTGTAAAGCCTTCAAAACTAAATTAAGACTCCAAGGAGGAGAGATTGATTTAATGACAGGCTTGATACGAACCAAAGCCTGTACAAAACAGTGAATATCAGGAAGTTTAGCAATCTTTCTGTGAAATAAAACAGAAAGAGCAGAGATTTGACCCTTCAAGGAACTTGCAGACAAACCCTTATCCAAACCATCCTGAAGAAACTGTAAAATTCAAGGAATTCTGAAAGAATGCCAAGAGAATTTATGAGAAGAACACCATGAAATATAAATCTTCCAAACTCCATAATAAATCTTTCTAGAAACAGATTTATGAGCCTGTAACATAGTATTAATCACTGAGTCAGACAAACCTCTATGACTTAGTACTAAGCGTTCAATTTCCATACCTTCAAATTTAATGATTTGAGATCCTGATGGAAAAACGGATCTTGAGACAGAAGGTCCTGCCTTAATGGAAGTAGCCAAGGTTGGCAACTGGACATCCGAACAAGATCCGCATACCAAAACCTGTGAGGCCATGCTGGAGTCACCAGCAACACAAACAATTGCTCCATGATGACTTTGGAGGTTACTCTTGAAAGAAGAACTAGAGGCAGGGAAATATAAGCAGGCTGATAACACCAAGGAAGTGTCAACGCATCCATTGCTTCTGCCTGAGGATCCCTGGACCTGGACAGGTACCTGGGAAGTTTCTTGTTTAGATGAGAAGCCATCAGATCTATTTCTGGAAGACCCCACATCCGAACAACCTGAGAAAACACATCTGGATGGAGGGACCACTCCCCCGGATGTAAAGTCTGATGGCTGAGATAATCCGCCTCCCAATTGTCTATACCTGAGATATGAACCGCAGAAATTAGACAGGAGCTGGATTCCGCCTAAGCAAGTAACCAAGATACTTCTTTCATAGCTTGGGGACTGTGAGTCCCACCCTGATGATTGACATATGCCACAGTTGTGAAATTGTCTGTCTGAAAACAAATGAACGGCTTTCTCTTCAACAGAGGCCAAATCTGAAGAGCACTGAAAATCGCATGGAGTTCCAAAAACATAATTTATGCTTACCTGATAAATTCCTTTCTCCTGTAGTGTGGTCAGTCCACGGGTCATCATTACTTCTGGGATATTAACTCCTCCCCAACAGGAAGTGCAAGAGGATCACCCAAGCAGAGCTGCTATATAGCCCCTCCCCTCTACGTCACACCCAGTCATTCGACCAAGAACCAAACGAGAAAGGAGAAACTATAGGGTGCAGTGGTGACTGGAGTATAATTTAAAAATTTAGACCTGCCATAAAAAACAGGGCGGGCCGTGGACTGACCACACTACAGGAGAAAGGAATTTATCAGGTAAGCATAAATTATGTTTTCTCCTGTTAAGTGTGGTCAGTCCACGGGTCATCATTACTTCTGGGATACCAATACCAAAGCTAAAGTACACGGATGACGGGAGGGACAGGCAGGATCTTTATACGGAAGGAACCACTGCCTGAAGTACCTTTCTCCCAAAAACAGCCTCCGAAGAAGCGAAAGTGTCAAATTTGTAAAATTTGGAAAAAGTATGAAGAGAAGACCAAGTTGCAGCCTTGCAAATCTGTTCAACAGAGGCCTCATTCTTAAAGGCCCAAGTGGAAGCCACAGCTCTAGTGGAATGAGCTGTAATTCTTTCAGGAGGCTGCTGTCCAGCAGTCTCATAGGCTAAACGTATTATGCTACGAAGCCAAAAAGAGAGAGAGGTAGCAGAAGCTTTTTGACCTCTCCTCTGTCCAGAATAAACGACAAACAGGGAAGAAGTTTGGCGAAGGATTCGGACACAATGATGGCACAACAATCTCTTGATTGATATTCTTGTTAGTGACAACCTTAGGTAAGAACCCAGGTTTAGTACGCAGAACAACCTTATCTGAATGAAAAATCAGATACGGAGAATCACAGTGTAAGGCTGATAACTCAGAGACTCTACGAGCCGAGGAAATAGCCATTAAAACCAGAACTTTCCAAGATAACAGCTTGATATCAATGGAATGAAGGGGTTCAAACGGAACACCCTGTAAAACGTTAAGAACTAAATTTAAGCTCCATGGTGGAGCAACAGTTTTAAACACAGGCTTAATCCTGGCCAAAGCCTGGCAAAAAGCCTGAACGTCTGGAACTTCTGACAGACGCTTGTGTAAAAGAATGGACAGAGCTGAGATCTGTCCCTTTAAGGAACTAGCAGATAAACCCTTTTCTAAACCTTCTTGTAGAAAAGACAATATCCTAGGAATCCTAACTTTACTCCATGAGTAACTCTTGGATTCGCACCAATGTAAGTATTTACGCCATATTTTATGGTAAATCTTTCTGGTAACAGGCTTACTAGCCTGTATTAAGGTATCAATAACTGACTCCGAAAAACCACGCTTTGATAAAATCAAGCGTTCAATTTCCAAGCAGTCAGCTTCAGAGAAATTAGATTTTGATGTTTGAAAGGACCCTGAATTAGAAGGTCCTGTCTCAGAGGCAGAGACCAAGGTGGACAGGATGACATGTCCACTAGATCTGCATACCAGGTCCTGCGTGGCCACGCAGGCGCTATTAGAATCACCGATGCTCTCTCCTGTTTGATCCTGGCAATCAATCGAGGAAGCATCGGGAAGGGTGGAAACACATAGGCCATCCCGAAGGTCCAAGGTGCTGTCAAAGCATCCACCAGGACCGCTCCCGGGTCCCTGGACCTGTAACAAGGAAGCTTGGCGTTCTGGCGAGACGCCATGAGATCTATCTCTGGTTTGCCCCAAAGTCGAAGTATTTGGGCAAAGACCTCCGGATGAAGTTCCCACTCCCCCGGATGAAAAGTCTGACGACTTAGGAAATCCGCCTCCCAGTTCTCCACTCCAGGAATGTGGATCGCTGACAGGTGGCAAGAGTGAGACTCTGCCCAGCGAATTATCTTTGATACTTCCATCATCGCTAGGGAGCTTCTTGTCCCTCCTTGATGGTTGATGTAAGCTACAGTCGTGATGTTGTCCGACTGAAATCTGATGAACCCCCGAGTTGTTAACTGAGGCCAAGCCAGAAGGGCATTGAGAACTGCTCTCAATTCCAGAATGTTTATTGGAAGGAGACTCTCCTCCTGAGTCCATGATCCCTGAGCCTTCAGGGAATTCCAGACAGCGCCCCAACCTAGTAGGCTGGCGTCTGTTGTTACAATTGTCCAATCTGGTCTGCTGAATGGCATCCCCCTGGACAGATGTGGCCGAGAAAGCCACCATAGAAGAGAATTTCTGGTCTCTTGATCCAGATTCAGAGTAGGGGACAAATCTGAGTAATCCCCATTCCACTGACTTAGCATGCATAATTGCAGCGGTCTGAGATGTAGGCGTGCAAAGGGTACTATGTCCATTGCCGCTACCATTAAGCCGATTACCTCCATGCATTGAGCCACTGACGGGTGTTGAATGGAATGAAGGACACGGCAAGCATTTTGAAGCTTTGTTAACCTGTCTTCTGTCAGGTAAATCTTCATTTCTACAGAGTCTATAAGAGTCCCCAAGAAGGGAACCCTTGTGAGTGGTAAGAGAGAACTCTTCTCTACATTCACCTTCCACCCATGAGACCTTAGAAATGCCAGTACTAACTCTGTATGAGACCTGGCAGTTTGAAAGCTTGACGCTTGTATCAGAATGTCGTCTAGGTACGGAGCCACCGAAATTCCTCGCGGCCTTAGCACCGCCAGAAGAGAGCCCAGAACCTTTGTGAAGATTCTTGGAGCCGTAGCCAACCCGAATGGAAGGGCTACAAACTGGTAATGCCTGTCTAGGAAGGCAAACCTTAGATACCGGTAATGATCTTTGTGAATCGGTATATGAAGGTAGGCATCCTTTAAATCCACTGTGGTCATGTACTGACCCTTTTGGATCATGGGTAAGATTGTCCGAATAGTTTCCATTTTGAACGATGGAACTCTTAGGAATTTGTTTAGGATCTTTAAATCCAAGATTGGTCTGAAGGTTCCTTCTTTCTTGGGAACCACAAACAGATTTGAGTAAAACCCTTGTCCGTGTTCCGACCGCGGAACCGGATGGATCACTCCCATTAGTAAAAGATCTTGTACACAGCGTAGAAATGCCTCTTCCTTTATCTGGTTTGTTGACAACCTTGAAAGATGAAATCTCCCTTTTGGGGGAGAGGCTTTGAAGTCCAGAAGATATCCCTGAGATATGATCTCTAACGTCCAGGGATCCTGGACATCTCTTGCCCAAGCCTGGGCGAAGAGAGAGAGTCTGCCCCCCACTAGATCCGTTCCCGGATCGGGGGCCCTCACTTCATGCTGTCTTAGGGGCAGCAGCAGGTTTTCTGGCCTGCTTGCCCTTGTTCCAGGACTGGTTAGGTTTCCAGCCTTGTCTGTATCGAGCAACAGCTCCTTCCTGTTTCGGTGCAGAGGAAGTTGATGCTGTTCCTGCCTTGAAGTTACGAAAGGCACGAAAATTAGACTGTCTAGCCCTAGGTTTGGCTCTGTCTTGAGGCAGGGCATGGCCTTTACCTCCTGTAATGTCAGCGATAATTTCCTTCAAACCGGGCCCGAATAAGGTCTGCCCTTTGAAAGGTATGTTAAGTAATTTAGATTTAGAAGTAACATCAGCTGACCAGGATTTTAGCCACAGCGCTCTGCGTGCCTGAATGGCGAATCCGGAATTCTTAGCCGTAAGTTTAGTTAAGTGTACTACGGCATCAGAAATAAATGAATTAGCTAGCTTAAGGGTTTTAAGCTTGTGTGTAATCTCATCCAATGGAGCTGATTCAAGGGTCTCTTCCAGAGACTCAAACCAAAATGCTGCTGCAGCCGTGACAGGCGCAATGCATGCAAGGGGTTGCAATATAAAACCTTGTTGAACAAACATTTTCTTAAGGTAACCCTCTAATTTTTTATCCATTGGATCTGAAAAGGCGCAGCTATCCTCCACCGGGATAGTGGTACGCTTAGCTAAAGTAGAAACTGCTCCCTCCACCTTAGGGACCGTTTGCCATAAGTCCCGTGTGGTGGTGTCTATTGGAAACATCTTTCTGAATATAGGAGGGGGTGAGAAAGGCACACCGGGTCTATTCCACTCCTTAGTAACAATTTCAGTAAGTCTCTTAGGTATTGGAAAAACGTCAGTACTCGACGGTACCGCAAAATATTTATCCAACCTACACATTTTCTCTGGTATTGCAACCGTGTTACAATCATTCAGAGCCGCTAAGACCTCCCCTAGTAATTCACGGAGGTTTTCCAGCTTAAACTTAAAATTTGAAATGTCTGAATCCAGTTTATTTGGATCAGATCCGTCACCTGCAGAATGAAGCTCTCCGTCCTCATGTTCTGCAAATTGTGACGCAGTATCTGACATGGCCCTAATATTGTCAGCGCACTCTGTTCTCACCCCAGAGTGATCTCGCTTACCTCTAAGTTCTGGTAATTTAGACAAAACTTCAGTCATAACATTAGCCATGTCCTGTAGTGTGATTTGTAATGGCCGCCCTGAAGTACTCGGCGTTACAATATCACGCACCTCCCGAGCGGGAGATGCAGGTACTGACACGTGAGGCAAGTTAGTCGGCATAACTTCCCCCTCGTTGTTTGGTGAATGATGTTCAATTTGTACAGAATGACTTTTATTCAAAGTAGCATCAATGCAATTAGTACATAAATTTCTATTGGGCTCCACCTTGGCTTTTGCACATATAGCACAGAGATATTCCTCTGAGTCAGACATGTTTAACAAACTAGCAATTAAACTAGCAAGCTTGGAAATACTTTTCACTCAAATTACAAGTAATATGAAAAACGCACTGTGCCTTTAAGAAGCACAGAAAAAAATTATGACAGTTTAATAATAAGAAACCGGAAAAATTATAACAATCAGATTTTTCCCAGTAAAAGCATAAATTTAGCAAAGGATTGCCCCCATTAGCAATGGATAACTAACCCTTAATAGCAGAGAAACAAATGTACAAAATATAAACGTTTTTTATCACAGTCAAAGCACAATCTCACAGGTCTGCTGTGAGCGATTACCTCCCTCAAAATAATTTTTGAAGACCCTTGAGCTCTGTAGAGACGATCCGGATCATGCAGGAAGAGAAAAAGACTTTTGACTGAATTTCTGATGCGTAGCAAAAGCGCCAAAATAGGCCTCTCCCCCTCACCCACAGCAGTGAGGGAAGCTCAGTAAACTGTCTCAAATTAAAATAAACGACAGCCAAGTGGAAAAACAGTGCCCAAAAACAATTTTTCACCCAGTACCTCAGATATTTAAACAATTTAGCATGCCAGCAAAAACGTTTAAAATTAAATATCATGAAATGTCATTAAACAGCCTGTTGCTAGACGTTCCCACTGCAAGTAAGGCTAAAGATTATATGCATATAGTATTACCCAGAGAAGTGCCATTCCCCAGAATACTGAAATGTACACATATATACATAAACAGCCTGATACCAGTTGCTACTACTGCATTTAAGGCTGAACTTACATTATATTGGTATTGGCAGTATTTTCTTAGTCAATTCCATTCCTCAGAAAATAATATACTGCAACATACCTCTTTGCAGGTGAACCTGCCCACTGTCCCCTGATCTGAAGTTTACCTCACTACTCAGAATGGCCGAGAACAGCAAAATGAATTTTAGCTACGCCGGCTAAAATCATCCAAAAACTCAGGTAGATTATTCTTCAAATTCTACCTGAGAAGGAACAACACACTCCGGTGCTGTTTTAAAATAACAAACTTTTGATTGAAGATATAAAAACTAAGTATAATCACCACAGTCCTCTCACACATCCTATCTATTAGTTGGGTGCAAGAGAATGACTGGGTGTGACGTAGAGGGGAGGAGCTATATAGCAGCTCTGCTTGGGTGATCCTCTTGCACTTCCTGTTGGGGAGGAGTTAATATCCCAGAAGTAATGATGACCCGTGGACTGACCACACTTAACAGGAGAAATATTGATTGGTAATCTCGCCTCTTGAGATTTCCAAACCCCTTGTGCTGTCAGAGATCCCCAAACAGCTCCCCACCCTGAAAGACTTGCATCTGTTGTGATCACAGTCCAGGTTGGACGAACAAAAGAGGCCCCTTGAACTATACGATGGTGATCTAACCACCATGTCAGAGATAGTCGAATATTGGGATTTAAGGATATTAATTGTGATATCCTTGTATAATCCCTGCACCATTGGTTTAGCATACAAAGAAAACAAGCAAAGGGGATCGCGTCCGATGCTGCAGTCATGAGACCTAAAACTTCCATGCACATAGCTACTGAAGGGAATGACTGAGACTGAAGGTGCCGGCATGCTGCAACCAATTTTAAACGTCTCTTGTCTGTTAGAGACAGAGTCATGGACACTGAATCTATCTGGAAACCTAAAAAGGTGACCCTTGTCTGAGGAATCAAGAAACTTTTTGATAAACTGATCCCTCCAACCATGTTTTCGAAGAAACAACACTAGTTGATTTGTGTGAGATTCTGCAGAACGTAAAGACTGATGCCTAGATTACGAGTCTTGCGTTAGGGTGAAAAATCAGCGTTGAGAGGTCCCAACGCTGCTTTTTTCCTAACGCTGGTATTACGAGTCTGGCAGGTACAGGTGTACCGCTCACTTTTTTCCCGCAACTCGAGCATACAGCAAATCCACTTACGTCAATTGCGTATCCTATCTTTTCAATGGGATTTGCCTAACGCCGGTATTACGAGTCTTGGAGAAAGTGATCAGTACAGCCTCTCCTGTTCAGACTCCTACCGCATTTAAAAGTCAGTAGTTAAGAGTTTTATGGGCTAACGCCATAACATAAAACTCTTAACTAAAGTGCTAAAAAGTACACTAACACCCATAATCTACCTATTAACCCCTAAACCGAACCCCCCCCACATCGCAAACAGTTAACTAAAGTTTTAACCCCTAATCTGCCGATCAGACATCGCCGCCACTTCATTAAATATATTAACCCCTAAACCGCCGCACTCCCGCCTCGCAAACACTAGTTACATTTTATTAACCCCTAATCTGCCGTCCCTAACATCGCGACACCTACCTACATTTATTAACCCCTAATCTGCAGCCCCCAACGTCGCCGCCACTATATTAAATGTATTAACACCTAAACCTAAGTCTAACCCTAACACCTTCCTAAATTAAATATAATTTAAATAAAACAAAAAAAAAAATACTACAATGAAATAAATTATTCCTATTTAAAACTAAATACTTACCTATAAAATAAACCCTAAGCTAGCTACAATATAACTAATAGTTACATTGTATCTATTAGGATTTATTTTTATTTTACAGGCAAGTTTGTATTTATTTTAACTAGGTACAATAGTTATTAGTAACATAGTAACATAGTAGATAAGGTTGAAAAAAAGACTGAAGTCCATCGAGTTCAACCTATACAAATCTAAAATACTTACAAAAAGCTCCAGTTAAGCTTAAATAACCCCATTAAAATGTGACCCATTTAATACTAGCAATCATATCCATGAATTTTGTTTGTATACAGAAACTTATCCAGACTATTTTTAAATGTATCTATGGTATTGGCATTCACTACCTCCTTTGGTAATGAGTTCCACAATCTTATTGCTCTCACAGTGAAAAAATGTTTCCGTTGCAGGAGATTAAATCTCCTTTCCTCCAACCTTAAATTATGACCTCTTGTCAGAAACAATTTTCTTGGAATAAACAGAGCTTCTGCCATCTCTGTATATGGGCCTTGAATATATTTATATAAAGTAATCATGTCACCTCTCAAGCGCCTTTTTTCTAAAGAAAACAGACCCAGTTTGGCTAGCCTCTCCTCATAGGTTAATTTCTCCAATCCCCTTATTAGCTTTGTGGCCCTTCTCTGAACTTTTTCTAGTTCTGCAATATCTTTTTTAGCAATTGGTCCCCAGAACTGCACTCCAAACTCAAGGTGAGGTCTTACCAGGGCTTTATATAATGACAGAATTATGCTTTCCTCCCTTGAATCAATGCCTCTTTTAATACATGCTAGTATCTTATTAGCCTTTGAAGCCGCTGCCCTGCATTGTGCACCCATCTTTAGCTTGTTATATATTACTACTCCCAAATCCCTTTCCTCCTGTGTTTGGCTAAGTCTTGTCCCATTTAAAAAATACGTAGCCTGCTTATTTTTACTTCCAAAATGTAGAACCTTGCATTTTTCCGTATTAAATCTCATTTTCCATTCACTTGCCCATAGTTCTAATTTTAGCAAATCCCTTTGTAAAGACAGTTCGTCCTGCTCTGACCTTATGACCTTACTTAACTTAGTATCATCTGCAAAAATAGAGATGTCGCTATTTAATCCTTGCTCCAAGTCATTTATAAAAATATTAAAAAGAACAGGGCCCAGTACTGATCCCTGGGGGACGCCACTGATTACCTTTGTCCAATCTGAGTATGATCCATTTACTACTACTCGTTGCTCCCTATCTTTTATCCAGTTATTTATCCATGAGCTAACATTTTCAGCTATTCCCAGTCCCTTAATTTTGTGCATTAATCTCTCATGTGGCACTGTATCAAATGCCTTTGCAAAATCTAAGTATATCACATCCACTGATTCCCCTTTATCTATATTTTTACTTACTTCCTCGTAGAATCTAATTAGATTAGTTTGACATGATCTATTTCTCCTAAAGCCATGCTGATTAGAACTCATAATCTTGTTTACACGAATATGCTCATCAATATAATCCCTTATAATCCCTTCAAATATCTTCCCCACTATTGATGTCAGACTAACTGGTCTATAGCTTCCTGGATCATCCCTGCTTCCCTTTTTGAAGAGTGGCACCACATCAGCTTTACGCCAATCCTGGGGTACCATGCCTGAGGATAATGAGTCTTGAAAAATTAAGAGTAAAGGTTTGTCTATAACAGTGCTAAATTCCCTTAACACCCTTGGGTGTATTCCATCTGGGCCTGGAGTTTTATTTACCTTAATATTTTCCAGTTTTTTCCTGATATCCTCTAAACAAAACCCAGTTAGTGGTATGGACTGGCATGTTCTATTATGTTCAAAAGTATCATTCAATGGTTCCTCTCTTGTGTATACTGAAGAAAAAAACTGGTTTAGTACCTCAGCCTTCTCCCTGTCATTATTTATCATGCTACCCTCCACGCATTTTAATGTACCTATATTATCCTTCTTAGATTTTTTGCTATTTATGTACTTAAAGAACCTTTTAGGGTTAGACTTAGAATCCTTAGCAATTAATTTTTCAATTTTGGCTAATTTGATTGCTTTTTTGCATGCTTTGTTACATTCCTTATAAATATTGTATGCTGAGTCTGTACTATTTTCTTTTAATAATTTAAATGCCCTACGTTTTTTCCTAATTTCTCTTAACACATTATTAACTATTTGATAACTTTCTAGTTAAAATAAATACAAATATACCTGTAAAATAAATCCTAACCTAAGTTACAATTACACCTAACACTACACTATAATTAAAAAAAAATCCTAAATTAACTACAATTAAATTAAATAAACTAAAGTACAAAACAAAACACTAAATTACAGAAAATAATAAAATAATTACAAGAATTTTAAACTAATTATACCTAATCTAATCCCCCTAATAAAATAAAAAAAGCCCCCCAAAATAATAAAAATCCCTACCCTATACTAAATTACAAATAGCCCTATAAAGGGCTTTTTGCGGGGCATTGCCCCAAAGTAATCAACTCTTTTACCTGTAAAAGAAAATACAATACCCCCCAACATTAAAACCCACCACCCACACACCCAACCCTACTCTAAAACCCACCCAATCCCCCCTTAAAAAAAAATAACACTAACCCCTTGAAGATCACCCTACCTTGAGACGTCTTCACCCAGCCGGGCACAAGTGGTCCTCCAGAGGGGCAGAAGTCTTCATCCGATCCGGCCAGAAGAGGACCTCCAGACGGGCAGAAGTCTTCATCCAGGCGGCATCTTCTATCTACATGCATACGGAGCGGAGTGGGTCCATCTTCAAGCCAGCCGACGCAGAGCATCCTCTTCTTCCAACGACTCCCGACGAATGAAGGTTCTAAGGATTCTATCAGCCAATCGGAAATTAAGGTAGGAAAAATCCTATCAGCCAATCGGAATTCAAGGGACGCCATCTTGGATGACGTCATTTAAAGGAACCTTCATTCGTCGGGAGTCGTCGGAAAAAGAGGATGCTCCGCGTCGGCTGGCTTGAAGATGGACCCGCTCCGCTCCGGATGGATGAAGATAGAAGATGCTGCCTGGATGAAGACTTCAGCCTGTCTGGAGGACCTCTTCTGCCTGGATTGGATGAAGACTTCTGCCCGTCTGGAGGTCCACTTCTGCCCAGTCGGGTGAAGACGTCTCAAGGTAGGGTGATCTTCGAGGGGTTAGTGTTAGGTTTTATTAAGGGGGTATTGGGTGGGTTTTAGAGTAGGGTTGGGTGTGTGGGTTGTAATGTTGGGGGGGTATTGTATTTTCTTTTACAAGTAAAAGAGCTGATTACTTTGGGGCAATGCCCCGCAAAAGGCCCTTTTAAGGGCTATTTGTAATTTAGTGTAGGGTACGGCTTTTTTTTTATTTTGGGGGGCTTTTTTATTTACTTAGGGGGATTAGATTAGGTGTAATTAGTTTAAATTTTTTTTAATTATTTTATTATTTTCAGTAATTTAGTTTTTTCCCCCCGTAATTTAGATAATTGAATTTAATTGTAATTAATTGTTGTTAGTTTAGGGAATTAATTTAGTGATAGTGTAGTGTTAGGTGTAATTGAAACTTAGTTAAGGATTTATTTTACAGGTATATTTGTATTTATTTTAGCTAGGTAGCTATTAAATAGTTAATAACTATTTAATAACTATTGTACCTAGTTAAAATAAATACAAAGTTGCCTGTAAAATAAAAATAAACCCTGAGATAGCTACAATGTAATTATTAGTTATATTGTAGCTATCTTAGGTTTTTTTTTATAGGTAAGTATTTAGTTTTAAATAGGAATAATTTAGTTAATGATAGGAATTTTATTTAGATTTATTTAAATTATATTTAAGTTAGGGGGGGTTAGGGTTAGACTTAGGTTTAGGGGTTAATAACTTTATTATAGTGGCGGCGACGTTGGGGACGGCAGATTAGGGGTTTAGGTGTCGGCGATGTTGGGGGCAGCAGATTAGGGGTTTATTAGTATAATGTAGGTGGCGGCAGTGCCCGGAGCGGCAGATTAGGGGTTAATAATATAATGCAGGTGTCGGCGATGTCGTGGGCGGAAAATTAGGGGTTAATAAGTGTAAGATTAGGGGTGTTTAGACTCGGGGTTCATGTTAGGGTGTTAGGTGTAGACATAAAATGTTTTTCCCCATAGGAATCAATAGGGCTGCTTTAGGAGCTAAACGCTGCTTTTTTGCAGCCGAATCTGCCCCATTGATTCCTATGGGGAAATCGTGCACTAGCACGTTTTTCCAGCTTACCACTACCGTAAGCAGCGCTGGTATTGAGGTGAGATGTGGAGCTAAATTTTGCTCTATGCTCACTTTTGCGGCTAACGCCGGATTTCTAAAGACCCGTAATACCAGCGTTACTGGAGGTGAGCAGTAAGGAAAAACTGTGCGTTAGCAACGCACCCCTTACCAACAAAAACTAGTAATCTACCCGTGAGTTAGTACCAAGATATCGTCCAAATAAGGAAACACCGCAATACCCCACTCTCTGATTACAGAGAGTAGGGTACAGAGAACCTTTGAAAAGATTCTTGGAGCTGTCGCTAGGCCAAAAGGAAGAGCGACAAATTGGTAATGCTTGTCTAGAAAAGAGAATCTCAGAAACTGATAATGAGCTGGATGAATCGGAATATGAAGATATGCATCCTGCAAGTCTATTGTGGACATATAATGTCCTTGCTGAACGAAAGGCAGAATAGTCCTTATAGTCACCATTTTGAAAGTTGGTACTCTTACATAACGATTCAAAATTTTTAGATCCAGAACTGGTTTGAATGAATTTTCTTTCTTTGGGACAATGAATAGATTTGAATAAAACCCCAAACCCTGTTCATGAAACGGAACTGGCATGATTACCCCTGAAAACTCCAGGTCTGAAACACACTTCAGGAAAGCCTGAACCTTTACTGGATTTGCTGGGATGCATGAGAGAAAATATCTTCTCACAGGAGGTCTTATTCTGAATCCTATTCAGTACCCCTGAGAGACAATACTCAGAATCCATTGATTTTGGACAGAATTTAACAAAACATCCTTGAAAAATCTTAATCTGCCCCTACCAGCTGAGCTGGAATGAGGGCCGCACTTTCATGCGGACTTGGGAGCTGGCTTTGGTTTCTTAAATGGCTTGGATTTATTCAAATTTGAAGAAGGTTTCCAATTGGAAACAGATTCCTTGGGGGAAGGATTAGGTTTCTATTCCTTATTTTGTCAAAAGGAACGAAAACGGTTAGAAGCTATAGATTTACCCTTAAGTCTTTTATCCTGAGGCAAAAAAACTCCCTTCCCTCCAGTGACAGTTGAAATAATCGAATCCAACTGAGAACCAAATAACTTATTACCTTGGAAAGAGAGAAATCTGGACTTAGAAGTCATGTCAGCATTCCACGATTGAAGCCACAAAGCTCTTATAGGTTAAATAGCTAAAGACATAGATTTAACATCAATTTTGATGATATCAAAAATGGCATCACAAATAAAATGATTAGCATGTTGAAGCAAGTGAACAATGCTATACAAATCAGAATCCAATTCTTGTTGCTCTAAATTTTCCAACCAAAAAGTTGATGCAGCTACAACATCAGCCAAAGAAATTGCAGGCCTGAGAAGATGACCCGAATACAAATAGGTTTTTCTTAGATAAGATTCAAGTTTCCTATCTAAAGGATCTTTAAAAGTAGTACTATCTTCCATAGGAATAGTAGTACGATTAGCAAGAGTAGAGATAGCCCCATCAACTTTGGAGATCTTTTCCCAAAAACTCCAATGTAACTGCTGGCAAAGGATAAAAAAATTTAAACCTTGAAGAAGGAATAAAAGAAGTACCAGGCCTATTCCATTCCTTAGAAATCATATCAGAAATAGAATCAGGAACTGGAAAAACCTCTGGAGTAACCACAGGAGGTTTATAAACAGAATTTAAATGTTTACTAGTTTTAATATCAAGAGGACTAGTTTCCTCAATATCCAATGTAATCAACACTTCTTTTAACAAAGAACGAATATACTCCATTTTAAATAAATAAGTAGATTTGTCAGTGTCAATATCTGAGGAAGGATCTTCTGAAACAGATAGATCCTCATCAGAGGAGGATAATTCAGTATGTTGTCGGTCATTTGAAATATCAACTTTATGAGAAGTTTTAAAACACCTTTTACGTTTATTAGAAGGCGGGATGGCAGACAAAGCCTTCTGAATAGAATCAGCAATAAATTATTTTAAATTCACAGGTATATCTTGTACATAAGATGTTGAAGGAACAGCAACAGGCAATGTACTATTACTGATGGACACATTATCTGCATGTGAAAGTTTATTATGACAACTATTACAAACCACAGCTGGAGATATAATCTCCACAAGTTTACAACAAATGCACTTTGACTCATGGCAAATATAAGTACCATACATATATCTAGAACTTTATATTAATGCATAAAGTGCCAAACCATAGCTGAGGGTGTCTTAAGTAATAGAAACATACTTACCGAAAGACACCCATCCACATATAGCAGATAGCCAAACCAGTACTAAAACGGTTATCAGTAGAGGTAATGGAATATGAGAGTATATCGTCGATCTGAAAAGGGAGGTAGGAGAGGAATCTCTACAACCGATAACAGAGAACCTATGAAATAGATCTCCCGTGAGGAAAACCATTGCATTCAATAGGTGATACTCCCTTCACATCTATCTGACATTCACTGTACTCTGAGAGGAAACTGGCTTCAAAATTCTGAGAAGCGCATATCAACGTAGAAATCTTAGCACAAACTTACTTCACCACCTCCATAGGAGGCAAAGTTTGTAAAACTGAATTGTGGGTGTGGTGAGGGGTGTATTTATAGGCATCCTGAAATGGAGTCTCTGCTAGAACCATATCAGATAAAGAGTCGCACCAGAAGGTGGCAACTCCAGCTACCGCTGCAATAAACGCAGGCAGTTGCAAAAGAAGACCCATCTGACTAAACATCCTTCTCAAGTATCCTTCCATTTTTATGTCCATGGGGTCTCTGATGGAGGTACTATCCTGTAAAGAAATAGTTGTTAGCTTAGCCAGGGAGGAGATAGCTCCGTCCACCTTAGGAATAGTACTCCTTAACTCCAGCTGAGAGTCCGGTAAAATTAGGAGATGAGGAAAAGGAATCCCCGGCTTCTCCCATTCCTTGGATATAATGTCCACCACACGAGCAGGGACTGGAAAGACCTCCAGAGCCTTAGCTCTTGTCTGATAAATCATTTCCAATTTGGGAATCTTAGGTTCATCAGAAGATTCTGGAACGTCCAAGGTAGACCTGAAATTAACCTCTTCTGGTTCTGCAACCTTTTCAATTGCGGAATAAGAAGAAGAAATCTTACCTTTGGAAGCTACAAAGGAATTTTCGTTGTAGAATGTGGAGAAAGGCTGATTAACGCAGACTCCAGAGAATAACTGTTTCCTGTGTCAGGAGAAACATGCTTGAGAGCTTTCTTTTTTGCTTTCCAGGACAGGAAAAGCACTCACTACTGCCAAGACAGCTGACTGGAGCTGTGATGCAAAATCTACTTGGAGACAAATAAGTCCCGTATGAGGAAGAATCTGAGCCACAGGGCATTGCATGTGGCATGTCAGCATGACGGGGCTAAGAGTCCTGAGGAGTAGAGGGCTCTGAAGGGTTAATCAATTTAACAGGAGTTGGAGAAGTCTTGGACCCTTTAGATCTAGGCTGCAAAACAGAGCTCAGACAGACTGGGCATAATTGTGCAGGGGGATAAACTCTGGCCTCATCACATAACATACATTTACCAGAATCTAAAATACAAGGATTAGTCTCCTCTAGAGAAAAAATAAAATTTATGCTTACCTGATAAATTTGTTTCTTTTTGGACACGATGAGTCCACGGATTTAATCCTTAGTTGTGGGATTACGCCTCCTGGTCAACAGGAGGAGGCAAAGAGCACCACAGCAGAGCAGTATATATAGCTCCTCCCTTCCCTCCCACTCCAGTCATTCGACCAAAGTTAGGAAGAGAAAGGAAAAGCTAAGGTGCAGAGGTGTCTGAAGTTTAACAAAAAATGAATAACCCGTCTATAAAAAAAACAGGGTGGGCCGTGGACTCATCGTGTCCAAAAAGAAACAAATTTATTAGGTAAGCATACATTTTCTTTTCTTTTTAAGGACACAATGAGTCCACGGATTTCATCTTTACTTGTGGCATACAATACCAAAGCTATAGTACACGGATGAAACGGGAGGGACAAGACAGGGAACCTAAACGGAAGGCACCACTGCTTGAAGAACCTTTCTCCCCAAAACAGCCTCAGCTGAGGCAAAAGTATCAAATTTGTAAAATTTAGAAAAAGTGTGAAGAGACGACCAAGTCTGTTCAACAGAAGCATCATTTTTGAATGCCCATGAGGAAGCAACAGCCCTAGTGGAATGAGCCGTAATTTTGTCAGGAGGCTGCTGTCCAGCAGTCTCATATGCAAAACGGATGATACTCTTCAGCCACAAAGAGAGGTAGCCGTAGATTTCTGATCCCTACGTTTCCCTGAAAAAACAACAAACAAAGAAGATGATTGACGAAAGTCCTTAGTAGCTTGCAAGTAGAACTTTAAAGCACGGACTACATCCAAATTATGCAACAGACGTTCCTTCTGAGAAGAAGGATTAGGACACAAAGATGGAACAAAAATTTCCTGATTAATGTTCTTGTCTGAAACAACCTTAGGAAGAAACACAGGTTTAGTACGTAACACCACCTTATCCGCATGGAAAATGTATGGAAAATGTAATCCTGAAAGCTCTGACACTCTTCGAGCAGAAGAAATAGCAACCAAAAATAAAACCTTCCAAGACAATAACTTAATATCTATGGAATGCATAGGTTCAAACGGAACCCCTTGAATAACTCTAAGAACTAAATTTGAACTCCAAGGAGGAGCAATAGGTCTAAACACAGGTCTGATTCTAGTCAGAGCCTGACAAAAAGATTGTACATCTGGAACATCTGCCAGACGCTTGTGTAACAAAATAGATAAAGCAGAAATCTGTCCCTTTAAGGAACTAGCTGATAACCCCTTCTCCAATCCCTCTTGGAGAAAAGACAAAATCCTGGGAATCCTTACCCTACTCCATGAGTAGCCCTTGGATTCACACCAATAAAGATATTTATGCCATATCTTATGGTAAATTTTCCTAGTAACAGGCTTACGTGCCTGAATTAAAGTATCTATGACCGCATCAGAAAAACCTTGCTTGGATAAAATTAAGCGTTCAATCTCCAAGCAGTCAGCTGCAGAGAAACTAGATTCGGGTGATGGAAGGGACCCTGAATGAGAATGTCTTTCCTCAATGGAAGCCTCCAGGGCGGCCGAGATGACATGTCCACCAGATCGGCATACCAAATCCTGCGAGGCCACGCAGGAGCAATGAGTATCACCGATGCCCTCTCCTGTTTGATTCGAGCAATCACCCGGGGAAGGAGAGCAAACGGAGGAAATACATATGCTAGGCTGAAGGACCAAGGAACTGCCAAGGCATCTATCAGCTCGGCCTGGGGTTCCCTGGACCTGGCCCATATCTCGAAAGCTTGGCATTCTGACGAGATGCCATAAGGTCCAATTCTGGCCGACTCCATCTGAGAATCAGGTTTGAAAATATTTCCGGAAGGAGTTCCCACTCCCCCGGATGAAAAGTCTGCCTGCTCAGAAAATCTGCCTCACAATTTTCCACCCCTGGGATGTAGATCGCCGACAGATGGCAAGAGTGAGCCTCCGCCCACTGAATTATCTTGGATACTTCGATCATCGCTAAGGGACTCCTCGTTCCTCCCTGATTGATGTAAGCCACTGTCGTTATGTTGTCCGACTGGAATCTGATGAATCGGGTCGTGGCCAACTGAGGTCAGGCCCGAAGTGCACTGAATATTGCTCTAAACTATTATATTGAATGGGAAGGAGAGACTCTGCCAGAGTCCGTACCGCCTGAGCCCTCAAGGAGTTCCAGACTGCTCCCCATCCTAACAGGCTGCAACCATTGTCGCAATCACCCATGAGGGTCTGCGTGTCCCCTGGGAATGATGATGCAGCGACAACCACCATAGAAGAGAGTCCCTTGTCTCCTGGTCTAGATTTATTCGTAGAGACAAATCTGTATAATCTCCATTCCACTGCCGAAGCATGCTTAGTTGCAGAGGCCTGAGATGAAAACGAGCAAACGGAACAATGTCCATCGCCGCCACCATCAATCCGATTACCTCCATGCACTGAGCCACTGACGGACAAGGATTGGACTGAATGGCTCGGCATGTATTCAGAATCTTTAACTTTCTGACCTCCGTCAGAAAAATCTTCATTGACATAGAGTCGATTAGAATTCCCAGAAAGGGTACCCGTGTCTGAGGGACTAGCGAACTCTTTTCCAGGTTTACCTTCCACCCGTGGGTCCTTAAGAAAGAAAGTACAATGTCGGTATGGGACCTTGCCAGTTGAAATGATGACGCCTGGATTAGTATATCGTCCAGATAAGGCGCCACTGCAATGCCCCGCGGTCTTAGAACCGCCAGTAAAGACCCCAGAACCTTTGTGAAAATTCTGGGCACTGTGGCCAGACCGAAAGGGAGGGCCACAAACTGAAAATGTTTGTCCAGAAAGGCAAACCTCAGGAACTTGTGATGATCTCTGTGGGAACTACAAACAGATTTGAATAAAACCCCTGTCCCTGTTCCTGAATTGAACGGGACAGATTACTCCCATGGAGGAGAGGTCTCTTACACAACGCAAGAACGCCTCTCTTTTTATCTGGTCTGCAGATAATCGTGAAAGAAGAAACCTTCCTCTGGGGGGAGAATTTCTGAACTCCAATTTGTATCCCTGAGCCACTATTTCTATTGCCCATGGATCCTGAACGTCTTGTATCCAAGCCTGGATGAAGAAGCAAAGTCTGCCCCCTACTAGATCCGGTCCCGGATCGGGGGCCAGCCCTTCATGCTGATTTGGGAGCAGCCGCAGGCTTCCTGGATTGTTTACCCTTGTTCCAAGACTGGTTGGGTCTCCAGGTAGACTTGGCTTGTGAATAGTTCCCTTCCTGTTTAGAGGAAGAGGAAGGGGGGATTCCCTTGAAATTTCGAAAGGAAGAAAATTACTCTGTCGACCTCTCTGTTTGGATTTTTTATCCTGAGGGAGGAGATGACCCTTGCCTCCCGTGATGTCAGAAATAATTTCCTTCTAGTCAGGTCCGAACAGGGTCTTCCCCTTGTAAGGAATAGCCAGAAGCTTAGACTTGGATGACACATCCGCAGACCAAGATTTCAACCATAAGGCTCTGTGTGCTAAGATGGAAAAACCCAAACTCTTAGCCGTCAATTTGGTAATCTGCAGAGAAGCATCTGTAATAAATGATTTAGCCAATTTAAGAGCTTTAATTATATCCTGTATCTCTTCCAAAGAAGACTCTTCCAGAGCATCAAACCAATAAGCAGCCGCACTTGTAACCGCAACAATGCAGGCCGCCAGTTGCAATAGCAGCCCCTGATGAACAAAGACCCTCCAATTTCTTATCCATAGGGTCTTTGAAAGCACAACTATCCTCAATAGGAATAGTAGTTCGTTTAGCCAAGGTGGAAATAGCTCCTTCCACCTTAGGGACCGTCTGCCAAGAATCCCTGATAGCGTCAGCTATAGGGTACATTTTCTTGAAAACGGGAGAAGGAGAGAATGGAATACCTGGTCTCTCCCATTCCTTAGCAATAATCTCTGAAGTTCTCTTAGTAACTGGAAAAACATCAGAATAAGAAGGGACTTCTAGATATCTATACAACTTACTCAATTATTATGGAGGAACCACAATTGAATCTCAGTCGTCCAGAGTCACCAAAACCTCCCACAATAACAGGCGGAGGTGTTCCAGTTTAAACCTGAAGGAAACCACTTCTGAATCTGTCAGTGGCAAGACACTTTCTGAGTCAGAAAGTTTGCCTTCGGATAGGACCTCCATAGCCTCCAATTCAGAGCCCGGGGAGGGTACATCTGAGATCGCCATCAAAGCATCAGAAGCTGTATTGACCACGTGGGTGTCCTTCCTTCTGCGATAACGCATCTGAAAGAGTAGATGACATAACTGCAGCTATGTCCTGTAGTGTAATCGTAGCAGAAGCTGCAGAGGTACTAGGCTGCGCCTGAGCAGGCGTTAAGGGCTCTGACGCTTGGGGAGAAAGTTGCAGCATACTCTGTATCTCATCGGTAGAACCCTGAAAAGCATCCCATTTTGTCAAACTTTTATCAAAGAAAATTTGCTCTCTAAACTGTAATGCCCTCTCAGTACATGAGGGACAAAAAGTAACAGGAGGTTCCACATTGGCATTCAAACACATGGAACATGTAATGTTCTGAAGATCCTCCATGATAACAAATTAAGCAAGGCAAATTTGGTCGTGGGTTGTAAAAATGTAACCTGTTGCACTTAAAACATGAAATAATAAGAAATAATATGAGAACAGCCTAATATGACTGTTGTCAAAATCTCCTGAAAACAGCGTGTAACTGTGCCTTTAAATGATCAAATAACACAATTATACTGCACTCACTAACTGTCAGTCCTAAAACAGGACGTAACTGTATCTTTAAAAAATAAATCACAATTTTCACAGCAACTCTGCAGTTAATCTAATGTGCTTGGAGAATAAATGACAAGAAAACATTACATCTCTGTCGCCTCAACAGCTCTGTCGAGGCGCCTACCTGCCCCCACGTTACACTGACCACTGCCTAAGACCGCTTGCTTTAATTTACCATGCGGTCTTAGTAATGCCAGTAATGTCACTGAATCCAGATGCTCCGTAGCCAGAAAACAACTGCGCGGCTTTTCTCTGAGCGTGCGAAGATAGCCCCGCCCTTCGTGAGTGTTAAAGAACACACAAGTTCTTCCGGCCAAAAAATGTCTCTTATAATACGTTCTAACACACACAAATGTCGCTTCAACTATCCGGACTTCATGCCCATAATAAAAAACATTTACCCCTACACCGGAGCCGTAATTTCATAACTCCGTAACCAGGGTCCCCAGCGTCATTGCCCACAGCCATCATGCGTTACAATAGGAGCCTTTAGCTTAATATCGCTCCTTGTCATGACCATCTCCCACCGCATCTTCCCCCTTATTAAGCAGAGAAGCCAAGAGGTGCAAATAAATTAGGGGAGTCAGATAAGTAATAATTACAGCTTTCTCTGAGGTAATACTGTCCCAGAAATAAAACGCTGCACATACCTTAATGCTGAGCGACAGCATGAACGGTCCCACAGGATCAAGAGGTCTTCTTTCCCTCCTGCAGTTCTGTGGAGACATACAGGGTCTTAGTTAATATCTGCTAAGACCATCATCTGAAGGGCAGCACACAGTATGGGAGGCGCAGTGAGAATTTAATCCCACCACTTCCCATTGCTTTAAAGCCACCTGTAGCTCTACTCTAGAGGCTGACAAGGAATACGGCTACACCCTATAATAAAATAGCACTCACTGGCACCATTTTAAAAATAAAAAAACTCTTGATTGAAGAATCTAAACTAACACCTCACTTTACCTCTTCCTATTACTACCAGGAGGCGTAATCCCACAAGTAAGGATGAAATCCGTGGACTGATCCGGTCCTTAAAAAGAAATTAAAGTTGTCCTCCATGGCTTAAGTATATGTGATCCATCAGATAACTCGTACAAATTCACAGAAAAACACTCTTTGCACCTCTAATCGCCCTGTGCTGAGACTGGGGCACTCACCACCTCTCGGATTGAGATATTTTGTACCCAGACGAAAGAGAAAAAAGCCGGTGCCAAAGACCTCTGATCGCAATCGGAGCAGAAAAGTAGAGAAAGAGCGTGCCAAATCTTGTTGCATAACGATTCAGAAGACCCGCCCCTGCACTGTTTAGAATAGGCGCAAAGTGCTGACTATGCCGCCGTATTGGCCAAGCCACTCCAAATTAAAGTCTTTAAAATAAAGGCAGAGAGCCCCACACGTCACTCTCTACCTAACCTATAGTGAAAAATCCAGGCACAGGAACTGGCTATGTCCCTGTCTCAGGAGTGATACTCCATGTCTTCTCTCTAAGCCGCAGTGGTATCCTAATAAACGGATACATTATACCCTCCAAATAATTCACTGAGGTGATATAGGTGCCACCCAGTCACCTGTATGATGCCAGTCCCTTCTGTGCTTCCATTACAGGAGATGATCCTCAAAAAGAAAAAGAAAAAAGGGACTTACAGTACCAGGATTTCTGCTGTGGCGCAGATACAGCACTATCCTTCCTCTGACAGTGACCTGGGATGAAAAGGAAAACAGTGTAAGCTTACACCGGTTGCCAGAAGGGGAGTTTTTATTATTCTTACTCTTTATTTATAAAGCGCCGAAAGGTTCTGCAGTGCTGTCCATGGGTACAAAAATGTACAATGAATTGGATGCACCGGAAGCCAGATATGTGAAACAGGTAACTTTATTCAAAGAAATCTTAAAAAGCATTACAATGCTAAATGGCAATAGAATCTCCTACTTCAGCGTGAGTGGTGTGTGTCCCACTCCAGGGACTGCTTGCTGACGCGTTTTGGCGCAAAAGGCCGTAATCGTAGCTGCAGTCACTTGTCCTAATGATCCTTATATATCCATTAGAACAAGCTAATAGGTTAAAAACAAACTCCACCTTCTTTTACCTGTAGTGGAACTTTAAACACACCCACAATATGGTTTATTAGATATCTTAAAGGTAAAGAAAATATAATGAAGCAACTTCTTTCCCATTATCTACAAATATATGTTTAAAACCATAGCCTCACTTACAGTTATTTAAACTCCTTTCTTACATGTTGCAAAAATATTTTAGGACTGCTATTAAGATAAAACATTTATACACTTTTACTCTGTAAACCTTAATTATTCTAATCTTTCTAGAGAACATTCTATACCAATTAATGTGAAAACATATATAAGTCTAGCTTTTATGTTCACTTTAGATAAGCATAATAATACAGAAACAATTCTAGTGTACATAATCACTTGTAACAGTTCCTAAACTATGTCAACATCTTACAATTAATGATTCTCTCTCAGAGAAATGGTCTATGTAAAAAGGGGTGGGTCCTTTTAAACACTCATAACTTCTCAAGAATCCTGTCAATGCTAACAACGCTCTAATGTGAACAATATCAATCAAAACCTTATGGTATTGACAGGTTATTCTGCATAACTACTTATATGCTTGTGTATCTTACATATAATGTTGCTCTTCACGCTTATGCTCACAATTCTAATGACGTGTTCTTCCATAAATACCAATTAAACAGTACACTGATGTGTAACAACTCAAATTCACTATAGCAATATTACGATAAATTGAAAACTTGTATAAACAAATGGATGAAACTTTATTGAATACACAGGCCCATTGATTCTATTCCCAAAAATTGATCAAATCGAACTCGGAATTTAACCCACTGGGTATTCTTGTTCTGAGCCTATGTATCCAATAAGCCTCTCTTTTATACAACACTTTTTCTCTATCACCTCCTCTGTACCCACATTTCACTAGTTCAATACTTTTCCATCTAAAGGATTTGGTACTGCTACCATGCTCTCTTTTAAAATGTTGTACTAGAGGTGTGGTGAGTTTGCCAGCTTTAATGTTTGTTAAGTGTTCCCTTATCCTTTCCCTGGTTTCTCTCGTTGTTAAACCTGTATACTGTACCCTACATTCAATGCAGGTAATAAGATATACAGCAAAACTCGATCTGCAATTTGAACACGAGGAGTGATCACATTTTTCCCCAGTAACAGTGCATTCGAATCCATCACCTTGTTGTAAGAATTCACACGCTGTACACTGTGCATAACTACATTTATAAGTGCTTTTAAATCTTAACCAGGAAGAATTATTATTTGGTTTCTCAGATTTAAGCTGTGTAGGTGCTCCTCCCTCTTCTGAAGGCATATCTACAGCCTTTTGGTATTATATGTGTCAGTTTATCATCCGCTGTTAGCATAGAGAAGTGCTTCCTTAGTATGTTACAAATTTGATGATATTGTAAACTATATTCTGTAATGAATGTGACTCCCTTAAACTTATCATTACTTCTTTCCTTATGTTTGAAAAAAGATGTTCTGTCTGTTGCAGCAATCCTATCTTTCGAAGCTTTAATCTCACTGTACTTGTATCCTCTATTTCGAAATCTCTCCTCCAGCTCCAGAGCTTGTCTTTCAAATTCCATATCCAATGTACAGTTTCTCCTTAATCTAATGAACTGCCCATTAAGGACAGACTTGAAGACCCTTTTTGGATGACTGCTCTGGGCATGGAGAAGAGTGTTTCCCGATATAGGTTTCCTATACACTTTAGTGACCACTTTCCCATCATTATTGCCAGACATGTTCACATCTAAATAGTTAATGCTTACAGCATTATATTCATAAGTGAACCTAATGCCTGTATCATTTGTATTGAGGGTCCCAACAAATTCTGCTGCTTCCACATCACTACCTTTCCAGATGACCAAAAGGTCATCTATATACCTTTTATAATACAAAATGTTCTTTTTCCAAGGTCCATCACCTGCATAGATGTGGGACAGCTCCCACCAACCCATGAATAGGTTGGCGTACGAGGGGGCAAACTTGGCCCCCATAGCTGTCCCACATCTCTGCAGGTAATAGACACCTTCAAAGACAAACATATTGTGTGTTAGCAAGAATTGCGTTACCCGCAACACATATGATCGGAAACTACGGCAACTTACAGACTATAAACAATATCAAATACTAGATTTTAATCCAACTGGAAGGTTTAAACGTGAATTAAGCCATCTAATAGATGAAGGATATGAAGAAGGTTACGTAGACAAACAAACCAGTTCTTACCTCTTAGTTGAAAATCCGGTTACCCCTATATTTAACTTTCTACCCAAGGTTCATAAATCCTTGGTGGAAGTTAAAGGCAGACCAATAATTAGTGGGATTGGTTCTATGATTGAACCACTTTCAAAATGGTTGGACGAAATTTTACAGCCACTTGTAAAGCAATTACCAAGCTACCTACGTGATACAAAACAATTGTTGGAAGAAATGGATGAGGTACAATGGCAACAGGGACATGGGTGGCTCACTATTGATGTCACTTCCCTGTACTCATCCATACCACACGACAAAGGTTTGGAAGCACTGGGGTATTGCTTGGAAAGGTACACTAACTATGATCAAGGTTTCCGATCATATGTGTTGCGGGTAACGCAATTCTTGCTGACACACAATATGTTTGTCTTTGAAGGTGTCTATTACCTGCAGAGATGTGGGACAGCTATGGGGGCCAAGTTTGCCCCCTCGTACGCCAACCTATTCATGGGTTGGTGGGAGCTGTCCCACATCTATGCGGGTGATGGACCCTGGAAAAAGAACATTTTGTATTATAAAAGGTATATAGATGACCTTTTGGTCATCTGGAAAGGTAGTGATGTGGAAGCAGCAGAATTTGTTGGGACCCTCAATACAAATGATACAGGCATTAGGTTCACTTATGAATATAATGCTGTAAGCATTAACTATTTAGATGTGAACATGTCTGGCAATAATGATGGGAAAGTGGTCACTAAAGTGTATAGGAAACCTATATCGGGAAACACTCTTCTCCATGCCCAGAGCAGTCATCCAAAAAGGGTCTTCAAGTCTGTCCTTAATGGGCAGTTCATTAGATTAAGGAGAAACTGTACATTGGATATGGAATTTGAAAGACAAGCTCTGGAGCTGGAGGAGAGATTTCGAAATAGAGGATACAAGTACAGTGAGATTAAAGCTTCGAAAGATAGGATTGCTGCAACAGACAGAACATCTTTTTTCAAACATAAGGAAAGAAGTAATGATAAGTTTAAGGGAGTCACATTCATTACAGAATATAGTTTACAATATCATCAAATTTGTAACATACTAAGGAAGCACTTCTCTATGCTAACAGCGGATGATAAACTGACACATATAATACCAAAAGGCTGTAGATATGCCTTCAGAAGAGGGAGGAGCACCTACACAGCTTAAATCTGAGAAACCAAATAATAATTCTTCCTGGTTAAGATTTAAAGGCACTTGTAAATGTAGTTATGCACAGTGTACAGCGTGTGAATTCTTACAACAAGGTGATGGATTCGAATGCACTGTTACTGGGGAAAAATGTGATCACTCCTCGTGTTCAAATTGCAGATCGAGTTTTGCTGTATATCTTATTACCTGCATTGAATGTAGGGTACAGTATACAGGTTTAACAACGAGAGAAACCAGGGAAAGGATAAGGGAACACTTAACAAACATTAAAGCGGGCAAACTCACCACACCTCTAGTACAACATTTTAAAAGAGAGCATGGTAGCAGTACCAAATCCTTTAGATGGAAAAGTATTGAACTAGTGAAATGTGGGTACAGAGGAGGTGATAGAGAAAAAGTGTTGTATAAAAGAGAGGCTTATTGGATACATAGGCTCAGAACAAGAATACCCAGTGGGTTAAATTCCGAGTTCGATTTGATCAATTTTTGGGAATAGAATCAATGGGCCTGTGTATTCAATAAAGTTTCATCCATTTGTTTATACAAGTTTTCAATTTATCGTAATATTGCTATAGTGAATTTGAGTTGTTACACATCAGTGTACTGTTTAATTGGTATTTATGGAAGAACACGTCATTAGAATTGTGAGCATAAGCGTGAAGAGCAACATTATATGTAAGATACACAAGCATATAAGTAGTTATGCAGAATAACCGGTCAATACCATAAGGTTTTGATTGATATTGTTCACATTAGAGCGTTGTTAGCATTGACAGGATTCTTGAGAAGTTATGAGTGTTTAAAAGGACCCACCCCTTTTTACATAGACCCTTTCTCTGAGAGAGAATCATTAATTGTAAGATGTTGACATAGTTTAGGAACTGTTACAAGTGATTATGTACACTAGAATTGTTTCTGTATTATTATGCTTATCTAAAGTGAACATAAAAGCTAGACTTATATATGTTTTCACATTAATTGGTATAGAATGTTCTCTAGAAAGATTAGAATAATTAAGGTTTACAGAGTAAAAGTGTATAAATGTTTTATCTTAATAGCAGTCCTAAAATATTTTTGCAACATGTAAGAAAGGAGTTTAAATAACTGTAAGTGAGGCTATGGTTTTAAACATATATTTGTAGATATTGGGAAAGAAGTTGTTTCATTATATTTTCTTTACCTTTAAGATATCTAATAAACCATATTGTGGGTGTGTTTAAAGTTCCACTACAGGTAAAAGAAGGTGGAGTTTGTTTTTAACCTATTAGCTTGTTCTAATGGATATATAAGGATCATTAGGACAAGTGACTGCAGCTACGATTACGGCCTTTTGCGCCGAAACGCGTCAGCAAGCAGTCCCTGGAGTGGGACACACACCACTCACGCTGAAGTAGGAGATTCTATTGCCATTTAGCATTGTAATGCTTTTTAAGATTTCTTTGAATAAAGTTACCTGTTTCACATATCTGGCTTCCGGTGCATCCAATTCATTGAGCAAAGAATTATTTGGAAACAGAGGCTTGCACGGCAGAGAATTGGTATCCTGCACGCATTAGTCCACTCACCTCACAAGACGGCTGGGACACGCGATACCGGAAGTGAGGTCTGATGACGTCAGACGCTGAAGGATCGATGGAGACCTGAAGCGAGATGAGCTAGACAAGTCACTGAGGGTCAATTTCTTGTATAATACAAGTGGATAGAATTGACACTTACAGTGTGAAGCGGCTCTGCTTCCAGAGGGACGGTCACATCAAATATCCAGGTAGAGATATAGCAGCCGGTGTCGATGACCAAAACGGAGGTGAGTGGTTAAGACACTATTGTATAGTTCCACACATTCTATTTGGAACAATGTTGTTTGAGAGGTAAACCCTAACATTCAAGTTGCGGAGAGGTCTTTAAAGTAAATATATAGGTGCTGACACTGTTTGCATGTTCTACAAAAATGTACAACCATGAAACAATACAATAAAAGACAAATACAGGGGGAATTGAGGACCCTTTTCCCGTGGGAACTTACAATCGGTAGGAGGATGGGAAACAGGAGGTGGGGACTGCAGAGGTGAGAATGAAATTTGTGAGGAGATAGATGAGGACAACTGTTAGGTAAGTGAAATGAATTTGTTACTGAGTCGGGTGATAAGCTTTCCTAAACAAAAAGATCTTTTGTTTACTTGGGAAGTAGGGTAACTTGGAGGGATACTTAATGCTTTAGGTGGGGTGTCTTCGCCTCCTCCTGGTGGTCAGGTGTTGTATTTCCAAACAGTAATGAATGAATTTGTGGACTCTCACTGCCATTAGAAAAGCAAGCGATGTTCTGGATCATACCTGTACCTACTAATATCTGGTGGACTATGTGAGTGCAAAACAGATGTCAGCACTTACCTGAAACCGCGCCCAGTCCACTCAACTTACACACTGCTGAAATGGCAGCTACCAGTAGAGAGCCCATCCAATGCTGTGTATGTCACAGCAGAGTATCTATGTAAGGAGTATCTCGACAACCAAACAGGAAGAGGCTAAAGGACCGGTCCCCGTGACACCTGTGGCAGGCATGGGTGTATTGTGTCACTACCCTATATTAGTCTGTCTTTCAGTAGCAGCTCTCTGAGAGAAAAAATAGGCCTCAAATCAGTCTGAGGATCCCTCTCAGTGAAAAATCATAAGAGCACCTCAATTCTTCACCTCGTCCTGGGAAGCAAAGATTATACTGGCTGAGGTAGGAGGGGTAGAATACTCAGAGTTTTGGGAAACTTTTGCCTCTTCCTAGTGGCCAGGAGTTAAATCCCAGAAGTAAGGGGCTCATGGAAAATGTACCCCAATGCACAGTAGAGGGGGAGTTCTGTGGCACAAATACAATTGAAAAATTAGATAAATGGGTTACTGTGTATTTGGAACAGATATTAATACAAAACAAAACGAGATGACTTCACAAAAGGTTTCATGATTAGATTAGAGCATTTAAGGATCACAAGGGCAGATGGGTGAATGTATTGTATATGTTGATGCCATGTTCACACCTATGAGGGTGTTTCTGATATATTCACAACTAAATAGCAGGTATCTTTAATCTTAATGTGAAATTCTGCACTCACAAAAGAAAATGCTGGGACTGGGGTCTATAGATACTTGGTGTACTGTAGTGGGACACTATATCCCATGTGCACTTTTAAATCTTCAAAAATCTCTAGTATTTGGAGGCGTACGGTTTATGTGTTGTACTTGTCAGAGGTCCCATAACTCTGCGGTGCGCCTGGGACTTAACATGCTCAATCTAAGAACACTCCATATATTTATAGGGTGTCAATCAATGCTTTAAGAACCCAATACTTAAGGAGTTAGCTTTAGATTGATTTATGTACCACTTGGCACTATAAACCTTTGATTACATTTGTGATTTGAGGGCCTAGTCTAACGATTCTACTAACCTTCAGCTTATAGATGAAAATTACATTTACCTCCAGCTTAGGACAGCCACTCTGCAAGGCCTCAATACAGATCTGCAAGTGACTCTCTCCCTGTTTTATTTCAGTATTGAGCTCCAGAATCTTCAAATTGGAACAGGAACCATTCTGCAGAAAAGGTAAGACATTTATAGAAAATCGAGAGGAAAGACAAGCAAGCTGTCTAGATGGGGAAAGTGAAGAGACGGAGGAGAGACTAGTCACTAAGCAGAGGGATGAGATGAGTGCAGTCACTAAGCAGAGGGATGAGATGAGTGCAGTCACTAAGTAGAGAGATGAGATGAGTGCAGTCACTAAGTAGAGAGATGAGTGCAGTCACTAAGCAGAGGGATGAGATGAGTGCAGTCACTAAGCAGAGGGATGAGATGAGTGCAGTCACTAAGCAGAGGGATGAGATGAGTGCAGTCACTAAGCAGAGGGATGAGATGAGTGCAGTCACTAAGCAGAGGGATGAGATGAGTGCAGTCACTAAGCAGAGGGATGAGATGAGTGCAGTCACTAAGCAGAGAGATGAGATGAGTGCAGTCACTAAGCAGAGGGATGAGATGAGTGCAGTCACTAAGCAGAGGGATGAGATGAGTGCAGTCACTAAGCAGAGGGATGAGATGAGTGCAGTCACTAAGCAGAGGGATGAGATGAGTGCAGTCACTAAGCAGAGGGATGAGATGAGTGCAGTCACTAAGCAGAGGGATGAGATGAGTGCAGTCACTAAGCAGAGGGATGAGATGAGTGCAGTCACTAAGCAGAGGGATGAGATGAGTGCAGTCACTAAGCAGAGGGATGAGATGAGTGCAGTCACTAAGCAGAGGGATGAGATGAGTGCAGTCACTAAGCAGAGGGATGAGATGAGTGCAGTCACTAAGCAGAGGGATGAGATGAGTGCAGTCACTAAGCAGAGGAATGAGATGAGTGCAGTCACTAAGCAGAGAGATGAGATGAGTGCAGTCACTAAGCAGAGGGATGAGATGAGTGCAGTCACTAAGCAGAGGGACGAGATGAGTGCAGTCACTAAGCAGAGGGACGAGATGAGTGCAGTCACTAAGCAGAGGGACGAGATGAGTGCAGTCACTAAGCAGAGGGATGAGATGAGTGCAGTCACTAAGCAGAGGGATGAGATGAGTGCAGTCACTAAGCAGAGGGATGAGATGAGTGCAGTCACTAAGCAGAGAGATGAGATGAGTGCAGTCACTAAGCAGAGAGATGAGATGAGTGCAGTCACTAAGCAGAGAGATGAGATGAGTGCAGTCACTAAGCAGAGGGATGAGATGAGTGCAGTTACTAAGCAGAGGGATGAGATGAGTGCAGTCACTAAGCAGAGGGATGAGATGAGTGCAGTTACTAAGCAGAGGGATGAGATGAGTGCAGTCACTAAGCAGAGGGATGAGATGAGTGCAGTCACTAAGCAGAGGGATGAGATGAGTGCAGTCACTAAGCAGAGGGATGAGATGAGTGCAGTCACTAAGCAGAGGGATGAGATGAGTGCAGTCACTAAGCAGAGAGATGAGATGAGTGCAGTCACTAAGCAGAGGGATGAGATGAGTGCAGTCACTAAGCAGAGGGACGAGATGAGTGCAGTCACTAAGCAGAGGGATGAGATGAGTGCAGTCACTAAGCAGAGGGATGAGATGAGTGCAGTCACTAAGCAGAGGGATGAGATGAGTGCAGTCACTAAGCAGAGAGATGAGATGAGTGCAGTCACTAAGCAGAGGGATGAGATGAGTGCAGTCACTAAGCAGAGGGACGAGATGAGTGCAGTCACTAAGCAGAGGGATGAGATGAGTGCAGTCACTAAGCAGAGGGATGAGATGAGTGCAGTCACTAAGCAGAGAGATGAGATGAGTGCAGTCACTAAGCAGAGGGATGAGATGAGTGCAGTCACTAAGCAGAGGGATGAGATGAGTGCAGTCACTAAGCAGAGGGATGAGATGAGTGCAGTCACTAAGCAGAGAGATGAGATGAGTGCAGTCACTAAGCAGAGGGATGAGATGAGTGCAGTCACTAAGCAGAGGGATGAGATGAGTGCAGTCACTAAGCAGAGGGATGAGATGAGTGCAGTCACTAAGCAGAGAGATGAGATGAGTGCAGTCACTAAGCAGAGGGATGAGATGAGTGCAGTCACTAAGCAGAGAGATGAGATGAGTGCAGTCACTAAGCAGAGGGATGAGATGAGTGCAGTCACTAAGCAGAGGGATGAGATGAGTGCAGTCACTAAGCAGAGGGATGAGATGAGTGCAGTCACTAAGCAGAGGGATGAGATGAGTGCAGTCACTAAGCAGAGAGATGAGATGAGTGCAGTCACTAAGCAGAGGGATGAGATGAGTGCAGTCACTAAGCAGAGAGATGAGATGAGTGCAGTCACTAAGCAGAGGGATGAGATGAGTGCAGTCACTAAGCAGAGAGATGAGATGAGTGCAGTCACTAAGCAGAGGGATGAGATGAGTGCAGTCACTAAGCAGAGGGATGAGATGAGTGCAGTCACTAAGTAGAGAGATGAGTGCAGTCACTAAGCAGAGGGATGAGATGAGTGCAGTCACTAAGCAGAGGGATGAGATGAGTGCAGTCACTAAGCAGAGGGATGAGATGAGTGCAGTCACTAAGCAGAGAGATGAGATGAGTGCAGTCACTAAGCAGAGGGATGAGATGAGTGCAGTCACTAAGCAGAGGGATGAGATGAGTGCAGTCACTAAGCAGAGGGACGAGATGAGTGCAGTCACTAAGCAGAGGGACGAGATGAGTGCAGTCACTAAGCAGAGGGATGAGATGAGTGCAGTCACTAAGCAGAGGGATGAGATGAGTGCAGTCACTAAGCAGAGGGATGAGATGAGTGCAGTCACTAAGCAGAGGGATGAGATGAGTGCAGTCACTAAGCAGAGGGATGAGATGAGTGCAGTCACTAAGCAGAGGGATGAGATGAGTGCAGTCACTAAGCAGAGGGATGAGATGAGTGCAGTCACTAAGCAGAGAGATGAGATGAGTGCAGTCACTAAGCAGAGAGATGAGATGAGTGCAGTCACTAAGCAGAGGGATGAGATGAGTGCAGTCACTAAGCAGAGAGATGAGATGAGTGCAGTCACTAAGCAGAGGGACGAGATGAGTGCAGTCACTAAGCAGAGGGATGAGATGAGTGCAGTCACTAAGCAGAGGGATGAGATGAGTGCAGTCACTAAGCAGAGGGATGAGATGAGTGCAGTCACTAAGCAGAGGGATGAGATGAGTGCAGTCACTAAGCAGAGGGATGAGATGAGTGCAGTTACTAAGCAGAGGGATGAGATGAGTGCAGTCAGCAAGGAGAGGGATGAGATGGAGGAGAGATAGCAGTCAGCAAGCAGAGGGATGAGATGGGGAGAGTGCAGTCAGCAAGGAGAGGGATGAGATGGGGAGAGTGCAGTCAGCAAGCAGAGGGATGAGATGGGGAGAGTGCAGTCAGCAAGGAGAGGGATGAGATGGGGAGAGTGCAGTCAGCAAGCAGAGGGATGAGATGGGAGAGTGCAGTCAGCAAGCAGATGGATGAGATGGAGGAGAGATAGCAGTCAGCAAGCAAAGGGATGAGATGGGGAGCGTGCAGTCAGCAAGCAGATGGATGAGATGGGGGAGAGATAGCAGTCAGCAAGCAGAGGGATGAGATGGCCGAGAGATAGCAGTCAGCAAGCAGAGGGATGAGATGGGGGAGAGTGCAGTCAGCAAGCAGAGGGATGAGATAGGGGAGAGATAGCAATCAGCAAGCAGAGGGATGAGATGGGGAGAGTGCAGTCAGCAAGCAGAGGGATGAGATGGGGGAGAGTGCAGTCAGCAAGCAGAGGGATGAGATGGGGGAGAGTGCAGTCAGCAAGCAGATGGATGAGATGGGGGAGAGTGCAGTCAGCAAGCAGATGGATGAGATGGGGGAGAGATAGCAGTCAGCAAGCAGAGGGATGAGATGGGGGAGAGATAGCAGTCAGCAAGCAGAGGGATGAGATAGGGGAGAGATAGCAATCAGCAAGCAGAGGGATGAGATGGGGGAGAGATAGCAGTCAGCAAGCAGAGGGGTGAGATGGGGGGGAGATAGCTGTCAGCAAGCAGAGGGATGAGATGGGGAGAGATAGCAGTCAGCAAGCAGAGGGATGAGACAGGGGAGAGATAGCAATCAGCAAGCAGAGGGATGAGATGGGGAGAGTGCAGTCAGCAAGCAGAGGGATGAGATGGGGGAGAGTGCAGTCAGCAAGCAGAGGGATGAGATGGGGGAGAGTTCAGTCAGCAAGCAGAGGGATGAGATGGGGGAGAGTGCAGTCAGCAAGTAAAGGGATGAGATGGGGGAGAGTGCAGTCAGCAAGCAGAGGGATGAGATGGGGGAGAGTGCAGTCAGCAAGCAGAGAGATGAGATGGGGGAGAGTGCAGTCAGCAAGTAAAGGGATGAGATGGAGGAGAGATAGCAGTCAGCAAGCAGAGGGATGAGATGAGTGCAGTCACTAAGCAGAGGGATGAGATGAGTGCAGTCACTAAGCAGAGGGATGAGATGAGTGCAGTCACTAAGCAGAGGGATGAGATGAGTGCAGTCACTAAGCAGAGGGATGAGATGAGTGCAGTCACTAAGCAGAGGGATGAGATGAGTGCAGTCACTAAGCAGAGAGATGAGATGAGTGCAGTCACTAAGTAGAGAGATGAGTGCAGTCACTAAGCAGAGAGATGAGATGAGTGCAGTCACTAAGCAGAGGGATGAGATGAGTGCAGTCACTAAGCAGAGGGATGAGATGAGTGCAGTCACTAAGCAGAGGGATGAGATGAGTGCAGTCACTAAGCAGAGGGATGAGATGAGTGCAGTCACTAAGCAGAGGGATGAGATGAGTGCAGTCACTAAGCAGAGGGATGAGATGAGTGCAGTCAACAAGCAGAGGGATGAGATGGAGGAGAGTGCAGTCAGCAAGCAGAGGGATGAGATGGAGGAGAGATAGCAGTCAGCAAGCAGAGGGATGAGATAGGGAGAGTGCAGTCAGCAAGGAGAGGGATGAGATGGAGGAGAGATAGCAGTCAGCAAGCAGAGGGATGAGATAGGGAGAGTGCAGTCAGCAAGGAGAGGGATGAGATGGGGAGAGTGCAGTCAGCAAGTAAAGGGATGAGATGGAGGAGAGATAGCAGTCAGCAAGCAAAGGGATGAGATGGGGAGCGTGCAGTCAGCAAGCAGATGGATGAGATGGGGGAGAGATAGCAGTCAGCAAGCAGAGGGATGAGATGGGGGAGAGTGCAGTCAGCAAGCAGAGGGATGAGATGGGGGAGAGTGCAGTCAGCAAGCAGAGAGATGAGATGGGGAGAGTGCAGTCAGCAAGCAGAGGGATGAGATGGGGGAGAGTGCAGTCAGCAAGTAAAGGGATGAGATGGAGGAGAGTGCAGTCAGCAAGCAGAGGGATGAGATAGGGAGAGTGCAGTCAGCAAGCAGAGGGATGAGATGGGGGAGAGTGCAGTCAGCAAGCAGAGAGATGAGATGGGGGAGAGTGCAGTCAGCAAGCAGAGGGATGAGATGGGGGAGAGTGCAGTCAGCAAGCAGAGGGATGAGATGGGGGAGAGATAGTCAACAAGCAGAGGGATGAGATGGGGGAGAGTGCAGTCAGCAAGCAGAGGGATGAGATGGGGGAGAGTGCAGTCAGCAAGCAGAGGGATGAGATGGGGGAGAGTGCAGTCAGCAAGCAGAGGGATGAGATGGGGGAGAGTGCAGTCAGCAAGCAGAGGGATGAGATGGGGAGAGTGCAGTCAGCAAGCAGAGGGATGAGATGGGGGAGAGTGCAGTCAGCAAGCAGAGGGATGAGATGGGGAGAGTGCAGTCAGCAAGCAGAGGGATGAGATAGGGAGAGTGCAGTCAGCAAGCAGAGGGATGAGATGGGGAGAGTGCAGTCAGCAAGCAGAGGGATGAGATGGGGGAGAGTGCAGTCAGCAAGCAGAGGGATGAGATGGGGAGAGTGCAGTCAGCAAGCAGAGGGATGAGATGGGGGAGAGTGCAGTCAGCAAGCAGAGGGATGAGATGGGGAGAGTGCAGTCAGCAAGCAGAGGGATGAGATAGGGAGAGTGCAGTCAGCAAGCAGAGGGATGAGATGGGGAGAGTGCAGTCAGCAAGCAGAGGGATGAGATGGGGGAGAGTGCAGTCAGCAAGCAGAGGGATGAGATGTTCTCATATATTTATATTTTTACTTTTTTTCTGTGCACTGTTTTTTATTGTGCCACCTTTCTTCACCTAAACCAGCCTATCCAGGCTGGAAACACCCCCATCGAGGGAGATTCACTGATATTTATTGACATTTTTTGGACACCATTGACTATATATTTTTCTTTTGGTTTTTATTTTTTTATCAACTGGACACCGGCAATACACTAGCACCATTTGGATACACATTTTTAGAAGCACCCCAGCGGATCCATTTTGGACTTGTGTTGTGACTTTCCTTTCTTCTTCTTTTTTTGGATTAATACTTATACTGACTACCACTTTATTTTTTGCATCTATTTTTTTATTTTTCGTTTTACACACTTCCTCCACATCCACTGGAAACTACTTTATTTGATTTTATTTGATTTTATTGATTGACATTGATTTTCATTTGAAATTTTTAACACAAATTTTAGCACTCTGGAGTATTGCACTTTATAACATGACATAGCTGTTTATATATATTATCATACTGTCACAGTATATAATTTTTTTCAAATCTGTTTTTTATTACATTTGTACTAGCGTGGATCCATGTCTACTTACTTTTAAAACATTGCATTTTTTATTGTATTTTATATTTTAATACCCTGTACTCCTGTCGTAATAAATTCTTGTATACCTTAGCCTGCATTTGGCGCCTAGGATTATCCTTTCCACGGAGAGATAGCAATCAGCAAGCAGAGGGATGAGATGGGGGAGAGTGCAGTCAGCAAGTAAAGGGATGAGATGGGGGAGAGTGCAGTCAGCAAGCAGAGGGATGAGATGGGGGAGGGACAGCAGTCAGCAAGCAGAGGGATGAGATGGGGAGAGTGCAGTCAGCAAGCAGAGGGATGAGATGGGGAGAGTGCAGTCAGCAAGCAGAGGGATGAGATGGGGGAGAGTGCAGTCAGCAAGCAGAGGGATGAGATGGGGGAGGGACAGCAGTCAGCAAGCAGAGGGATGAGATGGGGAGAGTGCAGTCAGCAAGCAGAGGGATGAGATGGGGAGAGTGCAGTCAGCAAGCAGAGGGATGAGATGGGGAGAGTGCAGTCAGCAAGCAGAGGGATGAGATGGGGAGAGTGCAGTCAGCAAGCAGAGGGATGAGATGGGGAGAGTGCAGTCAGCAAGCAGATGGATGATATGGGGGAGAGTGCAGTCAGCAAGCAGAGGGATGAGATGGGGGAGAGTGCAGTCAGCAAGCAGAGGGATGAGATGGAGAGATAGCAATCAGCAAGCAGAGGGATGAGATGGGGAGAGTGCAGTCAGCAAGCAGAGGGATGAGATGGGGGAGAGTGCAGTCAGCAAGCAGAGGGATGAGATGGGGGAGAGTGCAGTCAGCAAGCAGAGGGATGAGATGGGGGAGAGTGCAGTCAGCAAGCAGAGGGATGAGATGGGGAGAGTGCAGTCAGCAAGCAGAGGGATGAGATGGGGAGAGTGCAGTCAGCAAGCAAAGGGATGAGATGGGGAGAGTGCAGTCAGCAAGCAGAGGGATGAGATGGGGGAGAGTGCAGTCAGCAAGCAGAGGGATGAGATGGGGAGAGTGCAGTCAGCAAGCAGAGGGATGAGATAGGGGAGAGATAGCAATCAGCAAGCAGAGGGATGAGATGGGGGAGAGTGCAGTCAGCAAGCAGAGGGGATGGGGAGAGTGCAGTCAGCAAGCAGAGGGATGTGATGGGGAGAATGCAGTCAGCAAGCAGAGGGATGAGATGAGTGCAGTCAGCAAGCAGAGGGATGAGATGGGGAGAATGCAGTCAGCAAGCAGAGGGATGAGATGAGTGCAGTCAGCAAGCAGAGGGATGAGATAGGGAAAGTGCAGTCAGCAAGCAGAGGGATGAGATAGGGAGAGTGCAGTCAGCAAGCAGAGGGATGAGATGGGGGAGAGTGCAGTCAGCAAGCAGAGGGATGAGATGGAGGAGAGTGCAGTCAGCAAGCAGAGGGATGAGATGGAGGAGAGTGCAGTCAGCAAGCAGAGGGATGAGATGGAGGAGAGTGCAGTCAGCAAGCAGAGGGATGAGATGGGGAGAGTGCAGTCAGCAAGCAGAGGGATGAGATGGGGGAGAGTGCAGTCAGCAAGCAGAGGGATGAGATGGGGGAGAGTGCAGTCAGCAAGCAGATGGATGAGATGGGGGAGAGATAGCAGTCAGCAAGCAGAGGGATGAGATGGGGAGAGTGCAGTCAGCAAGCAGAGGGATGAGATGGGGGAGAGTGCAGTCAGCAAGCAGAGGGATGAGATGGGGGAGAGTGCAGTCAGCAAGCAGAGGGATGAGATGGGGGAGAGATAGCAGTCAGCAAGCAGAGGGATGAGATGGGGGAGAGATAGCAGTCAGCAAGCAGAGGGATGAGATAGGGGAGATATAGCAATCAGCAAGCAGAGGGATGAGATGGGGGAGAGATAGCAGTCAGCAAGCAGAGGGGTGAGATGGGGGGGAGATAGCTGTCAGCAAGCAGAGGGATGAGATGGGGAGAGATAGCAGTCAGCAAGCAGAGGGATGAGACAGGGGAGAGATAGCAATCAGCAAGCAGAGGGATGAGATGGGGAGAGTGCAGTCAGCAAGCAGAGGGATGAGATGGGGGAGAGTGCAGTCAGCAAGCAGAGGGATGAGATGGAGGAGAGTGCAGTCAGCAAGCAGAGGGATGAGATGGGGGAGAGTGCAGTCAGCAAGTAAAGGGATGAGATGGGGGAGAGTGCAGTCAGCAAGCAGAGGGATGAGATGGGGGAGGGACAGCAGTCAGCAAGCAGAGGGATGAGATGGGGGAGGGACAGCAGTCAGCAAGCAGAGGGATGAGATGGGGAGAGTGCAGTCAGCAAGCAGAGGGATGAGATGGGGAGAGTGCAGTCAGCAAGCAGAGGGATGAAATGGGGGAGAGATAGTCAGCAAGCAGAGGGATGAGATGGGGGAGAGTGCAGTCAGCAAGCAGAGGGATGAGATGGGGGAGAGTGCAGTCAGCAAGCAGAGGGATGAGATGGGGAGAGTGCAGTCAGCAAGCAGAGGGATGAGATGGGGGAGAGTGCAGTCAGCAAGCAGAGGGATGAGATGGGGGAGAGTGCAGTCAGCAAGCAGATGGATGAGATGGGGGAGAGATAGCAGTCAGCAAGCAGAAGGATGAGATGGGGAGAGTGCAGTCAGCAAGCAGAGGGATGAGATGGGGGAGAGTGCAGTCAGCAAGCAGAGGGATGAGATGGGGGAGAGTGCAGTCAGCAAGCAGATGGATGAGATGGGGGAGAGATAGCAGTCAGCAAGCAGAGGGATGAGATGGGGGAGAGATAGCAGTCAGCAAGCAGAGGGATGAGATAGGGGAGATATAGCAATCAGCAAGCAGAGGGATGAGATGGGGGAGAGATAGCAGTCAGCAAGCAGAGGGGTGAGATGGGGGGGGGAGATAGCTGTCAGCAAGCAGAGGGATGAGATGGGGAGAGATAGCAGTCAGCAAGCAGAGGGATGAGACAGGGGAGAGATAGCAATCAGCAAGCAGAGGGATGAGATGGGGAGAGTGCAGTCAGCAAGCAGAGGGATGAGATGGGGGAGAGTGCAGTCAGCAAGCAGAGGGATGAGATGGAGGAGAGTGCAGTCAGCAAGCAGAGGGATGAGATGGGGGAGAGTGCAGTCAGCAAGTAAAGGGATGAGATGGGGGAGAGTGCAGTCAGCAAGCAGAGGGATGAGATGGGGGAGGGACAGCAGTCAGCAAGCAGAGGGATGAGATGGGGGAGGGACAGCAGTCAGCAAGCAGAGGGATGAGATGGGGAGAGTGCAGTCAGCAAGCAGAGGGATGAGATGGGGAGAGTGCAGTCAGCAAGCAGAGGGATGAAATGGGGGAGAGATAGTCAGCAAGCAGAGGGATGAGATGGGGGAGAGTGCAGTCAGCAAGCAGAGGGATGAGATGGGGGAGAGTGCAGTCAGCAAGCAAAGGGATGAGATGGGGAGAGTGCAGTCAGCAAGCAGAGGGATGAGATGGGGGAGAGTGCAGTCAGCAAGCAGAGGGATGAGATGGGGAGAGTGCAGTCAGCAAGCAGAGGGATGAGATAGGGGAGAGATAGCAATCAGCAAGCAGAGGGATGAGATGGGGGAGAGTGCAGTCAGCAAGCAGAGGGGATGGGGAGAGTGCAGTCAGCAAGCAGAGGGATGTGATGGGGAGAATGCAGTCAGCAAGCAGAGGGATGAGATGAGTGCAGTCAGCAAGCAGAGGGATGAGATGGGGAGAATGCAGTCAGCAAGCAGAGGGATGAGATGAGTGCAGTCAGCAAGCAGAGGGATGAGATAGGGAAAGTGCAGTCAGCAAGCAGAGGGATGAGATAGGGAGAGTGCAGTCAGCAAGCAGAGGGATGAGATGGGGGAGAGTGCAGTCAGCAAGCAGAGGGATGAGATGGAGGAGAGTGCAGTCAGCAAGCAGAGGGATGAGATGGAGGAGAGTGCAGTCAGCAAGCAGAGGGATGAGATGGAGGAGAGTGCAGTCAGCAAGCAGAGGGATGAGATGGGGAGAGTGCAGTCAGCAAGCAGAGGGATGAGATGGGGGAGAGTGCAGTCAGCAAGCAGAGGGATGAGATGGGGGAGAGTGCAGTCAGCAAGCAGATGGATGAGATGGGGGAGAGATAGCAGTCAGCAAGCAGAAGGATGAGATGGGGAGAGTGCAGTCAGCAAGCAGAGGGATGAGATGGGGGAGAGTGCAGTCAGCAAGCAGAGGGATGAGATGGGGGAGAGTGCAGTCAGCAAGCAGATGGATGAGATGGGGGAGAGATAGCAGTCAGCAAGCAGAGGGATGAGATGGGGGAGAGATAGCAGTCAGCAAGCAGAGGGATGAGATAGGGGAGATATAGCAATCAGCAAGCAGAGGGATGAGATGGGGGAGAGATAGCAGTCAGCAAGCAGAGGGGTGAGATGGGGGGGAGATAGCTGTCAGCAAGCAGAGGGATGAGATGGGGAGAGATAGCAGTCAGCAAGCAGAGGGATGAGACAGGGGAGAGATAGCAATCAGCAAGCAGAGGGATGAGATGGGGAGAGTGCAGTCAGCAAGCAGAGGGATGAGATGGGGGAGAGTGCAGTCAGCAAGCAGAGGGATGAGATGGAGGAGAGTGCAGTCAGCAAGCAGAGGGATGAGATGGGGGAGAGTGCAGTCAGCAAGTAAAGGGATGAGATGGGGGAGAGTGCAGTCAGCAAGCAGAGGGATGAGATGGGGGAGGGACAGCAGTCAGCAAGCAGAGGGATGAGATGGGGGAGGGACAGCAGTCAGCAAGCAGAGGGATGAGATGGGGAGAGTGCAGTCAGCAAGCAGAGGGATGAGATGGGGAGAGTGCAGTCAGCAAGCAGAGGGATGAAATGGGGGAGAGATAGTCAGCAAGCAGAGGGATGAGATGGGGGAGAGTGCAGTCAGCAAGCAGAGGGATGAGATGGGGGAGAGTGCAGTCAGCAAGCAGAGGGATGAGATGGGGGAGAGTGCAGTCAGCAAGCAGAGGGATGAGATGGGGGAGAGTGCAGTCAGCAAGCAGAGGGATGATATGGGGGAGAGTGCAGTCAGCAAGCAGATGGATGAGATGGGGGAGAGATAGTCAGCAAGCAGAGGGATGAGATGGGGGAGAGATAGCAGTCAGCAAGAAGAGGGATGAGATGGGGGAGAGATAGCAGTCAGCAAGCAGAGGGATGAGATGGGGGAGAGATAGCAGTCAGCAAGCAGAGGGATGAGATAGGGGAGAGATAGCAATCAGCAAGCAGAGGGATGAGATAGGGGAGAGATAGCAATCAGCAAGCAGAGGGATGAGATGGGGGAGAGTGCAGTCAGCAAGCAGATGGATGAGATGGGGGAGAGATAGCAGTCAGCAAGCAGAGGGATGAGATGGGGGAGAGATAGCAGTCAGCAAGCAGAGGGTTGAGATAGGGGAGAGATAGCAATCAGCAAGCAGAGGGATGAGATGGGGAGAGTGCAGTCAGCAAGCAGAGGGATGAGATGGGGGAGAGTGCAGTCAGCAAGCAGAGGAATGAGATGGGGGAGAGTGCAGTAAGCAAGCAGAGGAATGAGATGGGGGAGAGTGCAGTAAGCAAGCAGAGGAATGAGATGGGGGAGAGTGCAGTCAGCAAGCAGAGGGATGAGATGGAGGAGAGTGCAGTCAGCAAGCAGAGGGATGAGATGGAGGAGAGTGCAGTCAGCAAGCAGAGGGATGAGATGGAGGAGAGTGCAGTCAGCAAGCAGAAGGATGAGATGGGGGAGAGTTCAGTCAGCAAGCAGAGGGATGAGATGGGGGAGAGTGCAGTCAGCAAGCAGAGGGATGAGATGGGGGAGAGTGCAGTCAGCAAGCAGAGGGATGAGATGGAGGAGAGTGCAGTCAGCAAGCAGAGGGATGAGATGGGGGAGAGTGCAGTCAGCAAGCAGAGGAATGAGATGGGGGAGAGTGCAGTCAGCAAGCAGAGGGATGAGATGGGGGAGAGTGCAGTCAGCAAGCAGAGGAATGAGATGGGGGAGAGTGCAGTCAGCAAGCAGATGGATGAGATGAAGGAGAGTGCAGTCAGCAAGCAGAGGGATGAGATGGGGGAGAGTGCAGTCAGCAAGCAGAGGGATGAGATGGGGGAGAGTGCAGTCAGCAAGCAGAGGGATGAGATGGGGGAGAGTGCAGTCAGCAAGCAGAGGAATGAGATGGGGGAGAGTGCAGTCAGCAAGCAGATGGATGAGATGAAGGAGAGTGCAGTCAGCAAGCAGAGGGATGAGATGGGGGAGAGTGCAGTCAGCAAGCAGAAGGATGAGATGGGGAGAGTGCAGTCAGCAAGCAGAGGGATGAGATGGGGGAGAGATAGCAGTCAGCAAGCAGAGGGGTGAGATGGGGGAGAGATAGCAGTCAGCAAGCAGAGGGATGAGATGGGGGAGAGATAACAGTCAGCAAGCAGAGGGATGAGATGGGGGAGAGATAACAGTCAGCAAGCAGAGGGGTGAGATGGGGAGAGAGCAGTCAGCAAGCAGAGGGATGAGATGGGTAACAGACTCACTGATAAACTACTGAGGATGGCACTTGACTTGTTGCTGTAAGTCAGAAAAAGACGTTGTAAGCGAGAGCCACACACTTCAAATGTGCCAAGTACAGCCAGGGACTCCACCTAAGGGGAAAAGAAACAGCTGCATAACTAGAGGAGCTGAGTGAGGCAGTGAGAGAAGAAACTCTGATATGTAACAAGTAATACTGATATGTAACGTGTCACACCTGTAATACTGATATGTAACGTGTCACACCTGTAATACTGATATGTAACGTGTCACACATGTAATACTGATATGTAACGTGTCACACCTGTAATACTGGTATGTAACGTGTCACACCTGTAATACTGATATGTAACGTGTCACACATGTAATACTGATATGTAACGTGTCACACCTGTAATACTGGTATGTAACGTGTCACACATGTAATACTGATATGTAACGTGTCACACCTGTAATACTGGTATGTAATGTGTCACACCTGTAATACTGATATGTAACGTGTCACATGATATGTAACCATTCACACCTGTAATAATGATATGTAAAGTGTCACACATGTAATACTGATATATAACGTGTCACACCTGTAATAGTGATATGTAACGTGTCACACATGTAATACTGATATGTAACGTGTCACACCTGTAATACTGATATGTAACGTGTCACACCTGTAATACTGATATGTAACATATAATACTGATATGTAACGTGTCACACCAGTAATACTGATATGTAACGTGTCACACATGTAATACTGATATGTAACGTGTCACACCTGTAATACTGATATGTAACGTGTCACACCTGTAATACTGATATGTAACGTGTCACATGATATGTAACGTGTCACACCTGTAAAGATATGTAACGTGTCACACATGTAATACTGATATGTAACGTGTCACACCTGTAATACTGATATGTAACGTGTCACACATGTAATACTGATATGCAACGTGTCACACCTGTAATACTGATATGTAACGTGTCACACCTGTAATACTGATATGTAACGTGTCACACCTGTAATACTGATATGTAACGTGTCACACCTGTAATACTGATATGTAACGTGTCACACCTGTAATACTGATATGCAACATGTCACACCTGTAATACTGATATGTAACGTGTCACACCTGTAATACGGATATGTAACGTTACACCTGTAATACTGATATGTAACGTGTCACATGATATGTAATGTGTCACACCTGTAAAAATGATATGTAACGTGTCACACGATATGTAATGTGTCACACCTGTAAAAATGATATGTAACGTGTCACACCTGTAATACTGATATGTAACGTGTCACACCTGTAATACTGATATGTAACGTGTCACACATGTAATACTGATATGTAACGTGTCACACCTGTAATACTGATATGTAACGTGTCACACCTGTAATACTGATATGTAACGTGTCACATGATATGTAACGTGTCACACCTGTAATACTGATATGTAACGTGTCACACCTGTAATACTGATATGTAACGTGTCACACCTGTAATACTGATATGTAACGTGTCACACCTGTAATACTGATATGTAACGTGTCACATGATATGCAACGTGTCACACATGTAATACTGATATGTAACGTGTCACACCTGTAATACTGATATGTAACGTGTCGCACCTGTAATAGATATGTAACGTGTCACATGATATGTAACGTGTCACACCTGTAATAATGATATGTAACGTGTCACATATGTAATACTGATATGTAACGTGTCACACATGTAATACTGATATGTAACGTGTCACACCTGTAATACTGATATGTAACGTGTCACACATGTAATACTGATATGTAACGTGTCACACATGGAACACTGATATGTAACGTGTCACACCTGTAATACTGATATGTAACGTGTCACATGATATGTAAAGTGTTACACCTGTAATACTGATATGTAACGTGTCACACATGTAATACTGATATGTAACGTGTCACACATGTAATACTGATATGTAACATGTCACACCTGTAATACTGATATGTAACGTGTCACACCTGTAATACTGATATGTAACGTGTCACACCTGTAATACGGATATGTAACGTATCACACATATAATACTGATATGCAACATGTAATACTGATATGTAACGTGTCACACATGTAATACTAATATGCAACGTGTCACACCTGTAATACTGGTATGTAACGTGTCACACCTGTTATACTGATATGCAACATGTCACACCTTTAATACTGATATGTAACGTGTCACACCTGTAATACTGATATGTAACGTGTCACACCTGTAATACTGATATGTAACGTGTCACACCTGTAATACTGATATGCAACATGTCACACCTTTAATACTGATATGTAACGTGTCACACCTGTAATACTGATATGTAACGTGTCACACCTGTAATACTGATATGCAACATGTCACACCTTTAATACTGATATGTAACGTGTCACACATGTAATACTGATATGTAACGTGTCACACCTGTAATACTGATATGTAACGTGTCACACCTGTAATACTGATATGTAACGTGTCACACCTGTAATACTGATATGTAACGTGTCACACCTGTAATACTGATATGTAACGTGTCACACCTGTAATATGGATATGTAACGTATCACACATATAATACTGATATGTAACATGTAATACTGATATGTAACGTGTCACACCTGTCATACTAATATGTAACGTGTCACACCTGTAATACTGATATGTAACGTGTCACACCTGTAATACTGATATGCAACATGTCACACCTTTAATACTGATATGTAACGTGTCACACCTGTAATACTGATATGTAACGTGTAATACTAATATGCAACGGGTCACACCTGTAATACTGATATGTAACGTGTCACACATATAATACTGATATGAAACGTGACACACCTGTAATACTGATATGTAACATATAATACTGATATGTAACGTGACACACCTGTAATACTGATATGTAACATATAATACTGATATGTAACGTGTCACACCTGTAATACTGATATGTAACATATAATACTGATATGTAACGTGACACACCTGTAATACTGATATGCAACATGTTACACCTGTAATACTGATATACAACGTGTCACACCTGTAATACTGATATACGTGTCACACCTGTAATACTGATATACAACATGTCACACCTGTAATACTGATATACATGTCACACCTGTAATACTGATATGTAACATATAATACTGATATGTAACGTGTCACACCTGTAATACTGATATGTAACGTGTCACACCTGTAATACTGATATGCAACATGTCACACCTGTAATACTGATATGTAACATATAATACTGATATGTAACGTGTCACACCTGTAATACTGATATGTAACATATAATACTGATATGTAACGTGTCACACCTGTAATACTGATATGTAACATATAATACTGATATGTAACGTGACACACCTGTAATACTGATATGTAACATATAATACGGATATGTAACGTGTCACACCTGTAATACTGATATACAACATGTCACACCTGTAATACTGATATGTAACGTGTCACACATATAATACTGATATGAAACGTGACACACCTGTAATACTGATATGTAACATATAATACTGATATGTAACGTGTCACACCTGTAATACTGATATGTAACGTGTCACACCTGTAATACTGATATGCAACATTTCACACCTGTAATACTGATATGCAACATGTCACACCTGTAATACTGATATGTAACATATAATACTGATATGTAACGTGTCACACCTGTAATACTGATATGTAACTTGTCACACCTGTAATACTGATATGCAACATGTCACACCTTTAATACTGATATGTAACATGACACACCTGTAATACTGATATGTAACATATAATACTGATATGTAACGTGTCACACCTGTAATACTGATATGTAACGTGTCACACCTGTAATACTGATATGTAACGTGTCACACATGTAATACTGATATGTAACGTGTCACACATGTAATACTGATATGTAACGTGTCACACGTAATACTGATATGTGACATGTCACACGTATTACTAATATGTAATGTGTCACACATGTAATACTGATATGTAACGTGTCACACCTGTAATACTAATATGTAACGTGTCACACCTGTAATACTGATATGTAACGTGTCACACCTGTAATACTGATATGTAAAGTGTCACACATGTAATACTGATATGTAAAGTGTCAAACCTGTAATACTAATATGTAATGTGTCACACATGTAATACTGATATGTAATGTGTCACACCTGTAATACTGATATGTAAAGTGTCACACATGTAATACTGATATGTAACGTGTCACACCTGTAATACTAATATGTAATGTGTCACACATGTAATACTGATATGTAACGTGTCACACCTGTAATACTGATATGTAACGTGTCACACATGCAATACTGATATGTAAAGTGTCAAACCTGTAATACTAACATGTAACGTGTCACACCTGTAATACTAACATGTAACGTGTCACACCTGTAATACTGATAGGTAATGTGTCACACCTTTAATACTAATATGTAACATGTCACACATGTAATACTGATATGTAACGTGTCACACCTGTAATACCGATATGTAACGTGTCACACATGCAATACTGATATGTAAAGTGTCACACCTGTAATACTGATATGCAACATGTCACACCTTTAATACTGATATGTAACGTGACACACCTGTAATACTGATATGTAAAGTGTCACACCTGTAATACTAATATGTAACGTGTCACACCTGTAATACTGATATGTAACATGTAATACTGATATGTAACGTGTCACACCTGTAATACTGATATGTAAAGTGTCACACCTGTAATACTAATATGTAACGTGTCACACCTGTAATGCTGATATGTAACGTGTCACACATGTAATACTAATATGTAACGTGTCACACCTGTAATACTGATATGTAACGTGTCACACCTGTAATACTAATATGTAACGTGTCACACCTGTAATACTAATATGTAACGTGTCACACCTGTAATACTAATATGTAACGTGTCACACATATAATACTGATATGAAACGTGACACACCTGTAATACTGATATGTAACATGTAATACTGATATGTAACGTGTCACACCTGTAATACTGATATGTAACGTGTCACACCTGTAATACTAAAATGTAACGTGTCACACCTGTAATACTGATATGTAACGTGTCAAACCAGTAATACTGATATGTAACGTGTCACACCTGTAATACTAATATGTAACATGTCACACCTGTAATACTAATATGTAACGTGTCACACATGTAATACTGATATGTAACGTGTCACACCTGTAATACTAATTTCTCTTGTTAAGTGTATCCAGTTCAGGGATCATCCATTACTTGTGGGATATTCTCCTTCCCAACAGGAAGTTGCAAGAGGATCACCCACAGCAGAGCTGCTATATAGCTCCTCCCCTCACTGCCATATCCAGTCATTCTCTTGCAACTCTCAACTAAGATGGAGGTCGTAAGAGGACTGTGGTGTTTTATACTTAGTTTATTTCTTCAATCAAAAGTTTGTTATTTTTAAATGGTACCGGAGTGTAATGTTTATCTCAGGCAGTATTTAGAAGAAGAATCTGCCTGCGTTTTCTATGATCTTAGCAGAAGTAACTAAGATCCTTTGCTGTTCTCACATATTCTGAGGAGTGAGGTAACTTCAGAGGGGGAATAGCGTGCAGGTTTTCCTGTAATAAGGTATGTGCAGTTAAAATATTTTTCTAGGGATGGAATTTGCTAGAAAATGCTGCTGATACCGAAGTAATGTAAGTAAAGCCTTAAATGCAGTGATAGCGACTGGTATCAGGCTTATTAATAGAGATACATACTCTTATAAAAGTGTATTTTAAAACATTTGCTGGCATGTTTAATCGTTTTTTACATATGTTTGGTGATAAAACTTATTGGGGCCTAGTTTTTTCCACATGGCTGGCTTGAATTTTGCCTAGAAACAGTTCCCTGAGGCTTCCCACTGTTGTAATATGAGTGGGAGGGGCCTATTTTGGCGTTTTTTTGCACAGCAAAAATTACAGACACAGACATCCAGCTTCTTCCTGCATGATCCAGGACTTCTCTGAAGGGCTCAAAAGGCTTCAAAAGTCGTATTGAGGGAGGTAAAAAGCCACAGTAGAGCTGTGGCAGTTGTTGTGACTGTTTAAAAAAAACGTTTTTGTCATTTGTTATTCCGTTTTTGGCATTAAGGGGTTAATCATCCATTTGCAAGTGGGTGCAATGCTCTGCTAACTTATTACATACACTGTAAAAATTTTGTTAGTGTAACTGCATTTTTTCACTGTTATTTCAAAATTTGGGAAAATTTGTGTTTCTTAAAGGCGCAGTAACGTTTTTTATATTGCTTGTAAACTTGTTTTAAAGTGTTTTCCAAGCTTGCTAGTCTCATTGCTAGTCTGTTTAAACATGTCTGACACAGAGGAACCTACTTGTTCATTATGTTTGAAAGCCATGGTGGAGCCCCATAGGAGAATGTGTACTAAATGTATTGATTTCACCTTAAACAGTAAAGATCAGTCTTTATCTATAAAAGAATTATCACCAGAGGGTTCTGTCGAGGGGGAAGTTATGCCGACTAACTCTCCCCACGTGTCAGACCCTTCGCCTCCCGCTCAGGGGACGCACGCTAATATGGCGCCAATTACATCAGGGACGCCCATAGCGATTACCTTGCAGGACATGGCTGCAATCATGAATAATACCCTGTCAGAGGTATTATCTAGATTGCCTGAATTAAGAGGCAAGCGCGATAGCTCTGGGGTTAGGAGAGATACAGAGCGCGCAAATGCTGTTAGAGCCATGTCTGATACAGCGTCACAGTATGCAGAACATGAGGACGGAGAGCTTCAGTCTGTGGGTGACATCTCTGACTCGGGGAAACCTGATTCAGAGATTTCTAATTTTAAATTTAAGCTTGAGAACCTCCGTGTATTGCTTGGGGAGGTATTAGCTGCTCTGAATGACTGTAACACAGTTGCAATTCCAGAGAAATTGTGTAGGCTGGATAGATACTATGCGGTGCCGGTGTGTACTGACGTTTTTCCTATACCTAAAAGGCTTACAGAAATTATTAGCAAGGAGTGGGATAGACCCGGTGTGCCCTTTTCCCCACCTCCTATATTTAGAAAAATGTTTCCAATAGACGCCACTACACGGGACTTATGGCAGACGGTCCCTAAGGTGGAGGGAGCAGTTTCTACTTTAGCAAAGTGTACCACTATCCCGGTTGAGGACAGTTGTGCTTTTTCAGATCCAATGGATAAAAAATTGGAGGGTTACCTTAAGAAAATGTTTATTCAACAAGGTTTTATTTTACAGCCCCTTGCATGCATTGCGCCTGTCACTGCTGCGGCGGCATTCTGGTTTGAGGCCCTGGAAGAGGCCATCCAGAAAGCTCCATTGAATGAAATTATTGACAAGCTTAGAACGCTTAAGCTAGCTAACTCATTTGTTTCTGATGCCATTGTTCATTTGACTAAACTAACGGCTAAGAATTCCGGATTCGCCATCCAGGCGCGTAGGGCGCTATGGCTTAAATCCTGGTCAGCTGACGTGACTTCAAAGTCTAAATTACTCAACATTCCTTTCAAGGGGCAGACCTTATTCGGGCCTGGCTTGAAGGAAATTATTGCTGACATTACTGGAGGCAAGGGTCATACCCTTCCTCAGGACAGGGCCAAATCAAAGGCCAAACAGTCTAATTTTTGTGCCTTTCGAAATTTCAAGGCAGGAGCAGCATCAACTTCCTCCGCTTCAAAACAAGAGGGAACTGTTGCTCATTCCAGACAGGCCTGGAAACCTAACCAGTTCTGGAACAAGGGCAAGCAGGCCAGAAAGCCTGTTGCTGCCCCAAGACAGCATGAAGGAACGGCCCCCTATCCGGAAACGGATCTAGTGGGGGGCAGACTTTCTCTCTTCGCCCAGGCGTGGGCAAGAGATGTTCAGGATCCCTGGGCGTTGGAGATCATATCTCAGGGATATCTTCTGGACTTCAAAGCTTCTCCTCCACAAGGGAAATTTTATCTTTCAAGGTTTTCAGCAAACCAGATAAAGAAAGAGGCATTCCTAAGCCGTGTGCAAGACCTCCTAGTAATGGGAGTGATCCATTCAGTTCCGCGGACGGAACAAGGACAGGGATTTTATTCAAATCTGTTTGTGGTTCCCAAGAAAGAGGGAACCTTCAGACCAATTTTGGATCTAAAGATCTTAAACAAATTCCTCAGAGTTCCATCATTCAAAATGGAAACTATTCGGACCATCCTACCCATGATCCAAGAGGGTCAGGTACATGACCACAGTGGACTTAAAGGATGCCTACCTTCACATACCGATTCACAAAGATCATCATGGGTTCCTAAGGTTTGCCTTTCTAGACAGGCATTACCAATTTGTAACTCTTCCCTTCGGGTTGGCCACTGCCCCGAGAATTTTTACAAAGGTTCTGGGCTCACTTCTGTCGGTTCTAAGACCGCGAGGCATAGCGGTGGCTCTGTATCTAGACGACATCCTGATACAGGCGTCAAGCTTTCAAATTGCCAAGTCTCATACAGAGATAGTTCTGGCATTTCTGAGGTCGCATGGGTGGAAAGTGAACGTGGAAAAGAGTTCTCTATCACCACTCACAAGAGTCTCCTTCCTAGGGACTCTTATAGATTCTGTAGAGATGAAAATTTACCTGCCGGAGTCCAGGTTATCAAAACTTCTAAATGCTTGCCGTGGCCTTCATTCCATTCCACGCCCGTCAGTGGCTCAGTGCATGGAAGTAATCGGCTTAATGGTAGCGGCAATGGACATAGTGCCATTTGCGCGCCTGCATCTCAGACCGCTGCAATTATGCATGCTAAGTCAGTGGAATGGGGATTACTTAGATTTGTCCCCTCTACTAAATCTGGATCAAGAGACCAGAGATTCTCTTCTCTGGTGGCTTTCTCGGGTCCATCTGTCCAAGGGTATGACCTTTCGCAGGCCAGATTGGACGATTGTAACAGATGCCAGCCTTCTAGGTTGGGGCGCAGTCTGGAACTCCCTGAAGGCTCAGGGATCGTGGACTCAGGAGGAGAAACTCCTCCCAATAAATATTCTGGAGTTAAGAGCAATATTCAATGCTCTTCTAGCTTGGCCTCAGTTAGCAACACTGAGGTTCATCAGATTTCAGTCGGACAATATCACGACTGTGGCTTACATCAACCATCAAGGGGGAACCAGGAGTTCCCTAGCGATGTTAGCAGTCTCAAAGATAATTCGCTGGGCAGAGTCTCAAACTTGCCACCTGTCAGCTATCCACATCCCAGGCGTAGAGAACTGGAAGGCGGATTTTCTAAGTCGTCAGACTTTTCATCCGGGGGAGTGGGAACTCCATCCGGAGGTGTTTGCTCAACTGGTCCATCGTTGGGGCAAACCAGAACTGGATCTCATGGCGTCTCGCCAGAACGGCAAGCTTCCTTGTTACGGATCCAGGTCCAGGGACCCGGAAGCAACGCTGATAGATGCTCTTGCAGCTCCTTGGTTCTTCAACCTGGCCTATGTGTTTCCACCGTTTCCTCTGCTCCCTCGACTGATTGCCAAAATCAAACAGGAGAGAGCATCAGTGATTCTGATAGCGCCTGCGTGGCCACGCAGGACCTGGTATGCAGACCTAGTTGACATGTCATCTCTTCCACCATGGACTCTGCCTCTGAGGCAGGACCTTCTAACACAAGGTCCTTTCAATCATCCAAATCTAATTTCTCTGAGACTGACTGCATGGAGATTGAACGCTTGATTCTATCAAGGCGTGGCTTCTCTGAGTCAGTCATTGATACCTTAATACAGGCTCGGAAGCCTGTCACCAGGAAAATCTACCATAAGATATGGCGTAAATATCTTTATTGGTGTGAATCCAAGAGTTACTCATGGAGTAAGGTTAGGATTCCTAGGATATTGTCCTTTCTCCAAGAGGGTTTGGACAAAGGCTTATCAGCTAGTTCTTTAAAAGGACAGATCTCTGCTCTGTCTATTCTTTTGCACAAGCATCTGGCAGAAGTTCCAGACGTCCAGGCATTTGTCAGGCTTTGGTTAGGATTAAGCCTGTGTTTAAAACTGTTGCTCCCCCGTGGAGCTTATACTTGGTTCTTAAAGTTCTTCAGGGAGTTCCGTTTGAACCCCTTCATTCCATTGATATTAAACTTTTATCTTGGAAAGTTGTGTTTTTGATGGCTATTTCCTCGGCTCGAAGAGTCTCTGAGTTATCTGCCTTACATTGTGATTCCCCTTATCTGATTTTTCATTCAGACAAGGTAGTTCTGCGTACCAAACCTGGGTTTTTACTTAAGGTGGTTTCTAACAGGAATATCAATCAAGAGATTGTTGTTCCATCATTGTGTCCTAATCCTTCTTCAAAGAAGGAACGTCTTTTGCATAATCTGGACGTAGTCCGTGCCTTGAAGTTTTACTTACAGGCTACTAAAGATTTTCGTTAAACATCTGCCCTGTTTGTCGTTTACTCTGGACAGAGAAGAGGTCAAAAAGCTTCGACAACCTCTCTCTCCTTTTGGCTTCGGAGCATAATACGCTTAGCCTATGAGACTGCTGGACAGCAGCCCCCTGAAAGGATTACAGCTCATTCTACTAGAGCTGTGGCTTCCACCTGGGCCTTTAAAAATGAGGCCTCTGTTGAACAGATTTGCAAGGCTGCGATTTGGTCTTCGCTTCACACCTTTTAAAAATTTTACAAATTTGACACTTTTGCTTCTTCAGAGGTTGTTTTTGGGAGAAAGGTTCTACAGGCAGTGGTTCCTTCCGTTTAAGTTCCTGCCTTGTCCCTCCCATCATCCGTGTACTTTAGCTTTGGTATTGGTATCCCACAAGTAATGGATGATCCTTGGACTGGATACACTTAACAAGAGAAAACATAATTTATGCTTACCTGATAAATTTATTTCTCTTGTAGTGTATCCAGTCCACGGCCCGCCCTGTCCTTTTAAGGCAGGTCTAAATTTTAATTAAACTACAGTCACCACTGCACCCTATGGTTTCTCCTTTCTCGGCTTGTTTCGGTCGAATGACTGGATATGGCAGTGAGGGGAGGAGCTATATAGCAGCTCTGCTGTGGGTGATCCTCTTGCAACTTCCTGTTGGGAAGGAGAATATCCCACAAGTAATGGATGATCCGTGGACTGGATACACTACAAGAGAAATAAATTTATCAGGTAAGCATAAATTATGTTATGTAACGTGTCACACCTGTAATACTGATATGTAACGTTTCACACCTGTAATACTGATATGTAACGTGTCACACCTGTAATACTGATATGTAACGTGTCACACATGTAATACTGATATATAATACTGATATGTAACGTCTCACACCTGTAATACTGGTATGTAACGTGTCACATCTGTAATACTGATATGTAACGTTTCACACCTGTAATACTGATATGTAACGTGTCACACCTGTAATACTGATATGTAACGTGTCACACCTGTAATACTGATATGTAATGTGTCACACCAGTAATACTAATATGTAATGTGTCACACCTGTAATACTGATATGTGACATGTAATACTGATATGTAACGTGTCACACCTGTAATACTGATATGTAACATGTAATACTGATATGTAACGTGTCACACCTGTAATACTGATATGTAACATGTAATACTGATATGTAACGTGTCACACCTGTAATACTGATATGTAACGTGTCACACCTGTAATACTGATATGTAATGTGTCACACCTGTAATACTGATATGTAACGTGTCACACCTGTAATACTGATATGTAACGTGTCACACCTGTAATACTGATATGTAACGTGTCACACCTGTAATACTGATATGTAACGTGTCACACCTGTAATACTGATATGTAACGTGTCACACCTGTAATACTGATATGTAATGTGTCACACCAGTAATGCTGATATGTAATGTGTCACACCTGTAATACTGATATGTAACATGTAATACTGATATGTAACGTGTCACACCTGTAATACTGATATGTAACGTGTCACACCTGTAAAACTAATATGTAATGTGTCAAACCTGTAATACTGATATGTAATGTGTCACACCTGTAATACTAATATGTAACATGTAATACTGATATGTAATGTGTCACACCTGTAATACTGATATGTAACATGTAATACTGATATGTAACGTGTCACACCTGTAATACTGATATGTAACATGTAATACTGATATGTAACGTGTCACACCTGTAATACTGATATGTAACGTGTCACACCTGTAAAACTAATATGTAATGTGTCAAACCTGTAATACTGATATGTAACGTGTCACACCTGTAATACTAATATGTAACGTGTCACACCTGTAATACTGATATGTAACGTGTCACACCTGTAATACTAATATGTAATGTGTCACACTTGTAATACTGATATGCAACGTGTCACACCTGTAATACTGATATGTAACGTGTCACACCTGTAATACTGATATGTAACGTGTCACACCTGTAATACTAATATGTAATGTGTCACACCTGTAATACTGATATGTAACGTGTCACACCTGTAATACTGATGTGTAACGTGTCACACCTGTAATACTGATATGTAACGTGTCACACCTGTAATACTGATATGCAACATGTAATACTGATATGTAACACGTCACACCTGTAATACTGTTATGTAACGTGTCACACCTGTAATACTGATATGTAACGTGTCACACATGTAATACTGATATGTAACTTGTCACACCTGTAATACTAATATGTAACGTGTCACACATATAATACTGATATGAAACGTGACACACCTGTAATACTGATATGTAACGTGTCACACCTGTAATACTGATATTTAACGTGTCACACCTGTAATACCGATATGTAACGTGTCACACCTGTAATACCGATATGTAACGTGTCACACCTGTAATACTGATATGTAACGTGTCACACCTGTAATACTAATATGTAACGTGTCACACCTGTAATACCGATATGTAACGTGTCACACCTGTAATACTGATATGTAACGTGTCACACATGTAATACTGATATGTAACATGTCACACCTGTAATACCGATATGTAACGTTTCACACCTGTAATACTGATATGTAACGTTTCACACCTGTAATACTGATATGTAACGTTTCACACCTGTAATACTGATATGTAACATGTCACACCTGTAATACTGATATGTAACGTTTCACACCTGTAATACTGATATGTAACGTTTCACACCTGTAATACTGATATGTAACATGTCACACCGGTAATACTGATACGTAGCCGCTGCTTCTCTCTCATACACAAACACCAGGGAGACAGCCGCTGCGTCACACACACACACACCAGGGAGAGTGCCGCTGCGTCTCACACACACACCAGGGAGAGTGCCGCTGTGTCTCACACACACACAAACCAGGGAGACAGCCGCTGTGTCTCATACACACACACACACACCAGGGAGAGTGCCGCTGCGTCTCACACACACACACACCAGGGAGAGTGCCGCTGTGTCTCACACACACAAACACACACCAGGGAGAGTGCCGCTGTGTCTCACACACACACACCAGGGAGAGTGCCGCTGTGTCTCACACACACACACCAGGGAGAGTGCCGCTGTGTCTCACACACACACACCAGGGAGAGTGCCGCTGTGTCTCACACACACACACCAGGGAGAGTGCCGCTGCGTCTCACACACACAAACACACACCAGGGAGAGTGCCGCTGCGTCTCACACACACACACCAGGGACAGTGCTGCTGCATCTCACACACACACACACCAGGGACAGTGCCGCTGCGTCTCACACACACACACACACAAACACACACCAGGGAGAGTGCCGCTGCGTCTCACACACACACACACCAGGGACAGTGCCGCTGCGTCTCACACACACACACCAGGGACAGTGCCGCTGCGTCTCACACGCACACACATAAACCAGGGACAGTGCCGCTGCGTCTCACACACACACACACAAACCAGGGAGACAGCCGCTGTGTCTCTCACACACACAAACCAGGGAGACAGCCGCTGTGTCTCACACACACACACACAAACCAGGGAGACAGCCGCTGTGTCTCACACACACACACACAAACCAGGGAGACAGCCGCTGTGTCTCACACACATAAACCAGGGACAGTGCCGCTGCGTCTCACACACACACACACACACAAACCAGGGAGACAGCCGCTGTGTCTCTCACACACACACACAAACCAGGGAGACAGCCGCTGTGTCTCTCACACACACACACAAACCAGGGAGAGTGCCGCTGTGTCTCACACACATAAACCAGGGACAGTGCCGCTGCGTCTCACACACACACACACACACAAACCAGGGAGACAGCCGCTGTGTCTCTCACACACACACACACAAACCAGGGAGACAGCCGCTGTGTCTCTCACACACACACACAAACCAGGGAGACAGCCGCTGTGTCTCACACACACACACACAAACCAGGGAGACAGCCGCTGTGTCTCACACACATAAACCAGGGACAGTGCCGCTGCGTCTCACACACACACACACACACAAACCAGGGAGACAGCCGCTGTGTCTCTCACACACACACACAAACCAGGGAGACAGCCGCTGTGTCTCTCACACACACACACAAACCAGGGAGACAGCCGCTGTGTCTCACACACACACAAACCAGGGAGACAGCCGCTGTGTCTCACACACACACACACCAGGGAGACAGCCGCTGCGTCTCACACACACACAAACCAGGGAGACAGCCGCTGTGTCTCACACACACACACCAGGGAGACAGCCGCTGCGTCTCACACACACACACCAGGGAGAGTGCCGCTGCGTCTCACACACACACACACACACACACACCAGGGAGAGTGCCGCTGCGTCTCACACACACACACACACACACACACACCAGGGAGAGTGCCGCTGCGTCTCACACACACACACACACACACACACCAGGGAGAGTGCCGCTGTGTCTCACACACACACACACACACACACCAGGGAGAGTGCCGCTGTGTCTCACACACACACACACCAGGGACAGTGCCGCTGCGTCTCACACGCACACACATAAACCAGGGACAGTGCTGATGCGTCTCACACACACACACACCAGGGACAGTGCCGCTGCGTCTCACACACACACACACACAAACCAGGGAGACAGCCGCTGTGTCTCACACACACACACACAAACCAGGGAGACAGCCGCTGTGTCTCACACACACACACACACAAACCAGGGAGAGTGCCGCTGTGTCTCACACACACACAAACCAGGGAGAGTGCCGCTGTGTCTCACACACACACACACACACACACCAGGGAGAGTGCCGCTGTGTCTCACACACACACACACAAACCAGGGAGAGTGCCGCTGTGTCTCACACACACACACACAAACCAGGGAGAGTGCCGCTGTGTCTCACACACACACACACCAGGGAGAGTGCCGCTGTGTCTCACACACACACACACCAGGGAGAGTGCCGCTGTGTCTCACACACACACACACCAGGGAGAGTGCCGCTGTGTCTCACACACACAAACCAGGGAGAGTGCCGCTGTGTCTCACACACACAAACCAGGGAGACAGTCGCTGTGTCTCACACACACACACACAAACCAGGGAGACAGCCGCTGTGTCTCACACACACACACACAAGGGAGAGTGCCGCTGTGTCTCACACACACACAAGGGAGAGTGCCGCTGTGTCTCACACACACACAAACCAGGGAGAGTGCCGCTGTGTCTCACACACACACACACAAACCAGGGAGAGTGCCGCTGTGTCTCACACACACACAAACCAGGGAGAGTGCCGCTGTGTCTCACACACACACAAACCAGGGAGAGTGCCGCTGTGTCTCACACACACACAAACCAGGGAGAGTGCCGCTGTGTCTCACACACACACACACCAGGGAGAGTGCCGCTGTGTCTCACACACACACACCAGGGAGAGTGCCGCTGTGTCTCACACACACACACACAAACCAGGGAGAGTGCCGCTGTGTCTCACACACACACACACACAAACCAGGGAGAGTGCCGCTGTGTCTCACACACACACACACAAACCAGGGAGAGTGCCGCTGTGTCTCACACACACACACACAAACCAGGGAGAGTGCCGCTGTGTCTCACACACACACACCAGGGAGAGTGCCGCTGTGTCTCACACACACACACACAAACCAGGGAGAGTGCCGCTGTGTCTCACACACACACAAACCAGGGAGAGTGCCGCTGTGTCTCACACACACACAAACGGAGGGGGGTCAAACAGGGAGTGCCGCTGTGTCTCACACACACACACACAAACCAGGGAGAGTGCCGCTGTGTCTCACACACACACAAACCAGGGAGAGTGCCGCTGTGTCTCACACACACACAAACCAGGGAGAGTGCCGCTGTGTCCTCACACACACACACACAAACCAGGGAGAGTGCCGCTGTGTCTCACACACACACAAACCAGGGGAGAGTGCCGCTGTGGTCTCACACACACACAACCAGGGAGAGTGCCGCTGTGTCTCACACACACACACACCAGGGAGAGTGCCGCTGTGTCTCACACACACACACACCAGGGAGAGTGCCGCTGTGTCTCACACACACACACAAACCAGGGAGAGTGCCGCTGTGTCTCACACACACACACCAGGGAGAGTGCCGCTGTGTCTCACACACACACACACAAACCAGGGAGAGTGCCGCTGTGTCTCACACACACACAAACCAGGGAGAGTGCCGCTGTGTCTCACACACACACACACAAACCAGGGAGAGTGCCGCATGTGTCTCACACACACAAACCAGGGAGAGTGCCGCTGTGTCTCACACCACACAGCACACAAACCAGGGTGAGAGTGCCGCTGTGTCTCACACACACACACACACAAACCAGGGAGGACTGCCGCTGTGTCTCACTGACAACCCACACAAACCATGGAGAGTGGCCGCTGTGGTCTCTCACACACACACCAAGGGAGAGTGCCGCTGTGGCCTCACACACGACACAACCAGGGAGAGTGCCGCTGTGTCTCACACGACACACACACAAACGCAGGGAGAGTGCCGATGTTGTCTCACACACTACACAAACCAGGGAGATGTGCCGCTGTGTCTCACACACACACAAACCAGGGAGAGTGCCGCTGTGTCTCACACACACCAGCAGTACACCAGGGAGATGTGCCGCTGTGTCTCACACACACACAAACCAGGGAGAGTGCCGCTGTGTCTCACACACACACAACGGGAGAGTGCCGCTGTGTCTCACACAACCCACACACACAAGGAGAGTGCCGCTGTGTCTCACACACACACACAAACCAGGGAGCGTGCCGCTGTGTCTCACACACACACAAACCCAGGGAGAGTGCCGCTGAGTCTACTACACACACACACAAACCGTGAGAGTGCCGCTGTGTCTCCACACACACACCAAACCAGGGAGAGTGCCGCCTGTGTCTCACACACACACCACACCAGGGAGAGTGCCGCTGTGGTCTCACACACACCACCACACCAGGGAGAGTGCCGGCTGTGTCTCACCACACACACACCGGGTGAGTGCGCTGTGTCAACCCACAACACACACCAAGAGAGAGTGCCGCTGTGTCTCAACACACACACACACACAAACCAGGGAGAGTGCGCAGTGTCTCACACACACACCACAACCAGGGAGAGTGCCGCTGTGTCTCACACACACACAAACCAGGGAGAGTGCCGCTGTGTCTCACACACACACACAAACCAGGGAGAGTGCCGCTGTGTCTCACACACACACAAACCAGGGAGAGTGCCGCTGTGTCTCACACACACACACACACACCAGGGAGAGTGCCGCTGTGTCTCACACACACACAAACCAGGGAGAGTGCCGCTGTGTCTCACACACACACACACCAGGGAGAGTGCCGCTGTGTCTCACACACACACACAAACCAGGGAGAGTGCCGCTGTGTCTCACACACACACAAACCAGGGAGAGTGCCGCTGTGTCTCACACACACACACACAAACCAGGGAGAGTGCCGCTGTGTCTCACACACACACACACAAACCAGGGAGAGTGCCGCTGTGTCTCACACACACAACACAAACCAGGGAGAGTGCCGCTGTGTCTCACACACACACACACAAACCAGGGAGACAGCCGCTGTGTCTCACACACACACACAAACCAGGGAGAGTGCCGCTGTGTCTCACACACACACACACAAACCAGGGAGAGTGCCGCTGTGTCTCACACACACACACACAAACCAGGGAGAGTGCCGCTGTGTCTCACACACACACACAAACCAGGGAGAGTGCCGCTGTGTCTCACACACACACACACAAACCAGGGAGAGTGCCGCTGTGTCTCACACACACACACAAACCAGGGAGAGTGCCGCTGTGTCTCACACACACACACACACACCAGGGAGAGTGCCGCAGTGTCTCACACACACACACACAAACCAGGGAGAGTGCCGCTGTGTCTCACACACAAACACACAAACCAGGGAGAGTGCCGCTGTGTCTCACACACACACACACAAACCAGGGAGAGTGCCGCTGTGTCTCACACACACACACACACCAACCAGGGAGAGTGCCGCTGTGTCTCACACACACACACACCAGGGAGAGTGCCGCTGTGTCTCACACACACACACACACCAGGGAGAGTGCCGCTGTGTCTCACACACACACACACAAACCAGGGAGAGTGCCGCTGTGTCTCACACACACACAACCAGGGAGAGTGCCGCTGTGTCTCACACACACACACCAGGGAGAGTGCCGCTGCGTCTCACACACACAAACACACACCAGGGAGAGTGCCGCTGTGTCTCACACACACACACCAGGGAGAGTGCCGCTGTGTCTCACACACACACAAACCAGGGAGAGTGCCGCTGTGTCTCACACACACACACACACAAACCAGGGAGAGTGCCGCTGTGTCTCACACACACACACACACAAACCAGGGAGAGTGCCGCTGTGTCTCACACACACACAAACCAGGGAGAGTGCCGCTGTGTCTCACACACACACACACAAACCAGGGAGAGTGCCGCTGTGTCTCACACACACACACACAAACCAGGGAGAGTGCCTCTGTGTCTCACACACACACACACAAACCAGGGAGAGTGCCGCTGTGTCTCACACACACACACACACAAACCAGGGAGAGTGCCGCTGTGTCTCACACACACACACAAACCAGGGAGAGTGCCGCTGTGTCTCACACACACACACACAAACCAGGGAGAGTGCCTCTGTGTCTCACACACACACACACAAACCAGGGAGAGTGCCGCTGTGTCTCACACACACACAAACCAGGGAGAGTGCCGCTGTGTCTCACACACACACACACACAAACCAGGGAGAGTGCCGCTGTGTCTCACACACACACACACAAACCAGGGAGAGTGCCGCTGTGTCTCACACACACACACACAAACCAGGGAGAGTGCCGCTGTGTCTCACACACACACACACAAACCAGGGAGAGTGCCGCTGTGTCTCACACACACACACAAACCAGGGAGAGTGCCGCTGTGTCTCACACACACACACAAACCAGGGAGAGTGCCGCTGTGTCTCACACACACACAAACCAGGGAGAGTGCCGCTGTGTCTCACACACACACACACAAACCAGGGAGACAGCCGCTGTGTCTCACACACACACACACCAGGGAGAGTGCCGCTGTGTCTCACACACACACACACACACACCAGGGAGAGTGCCGCTGTGTCTCACACACACACACACAAACCAGGGAGACAGCCGCTGTGTCTCACACACACACACACACAAACCAGGGAGACAGCCGCTGTGTCTCACACACACACACACAAACCAGGGAGAGTGCCGCTGTGTCTCACACACACACACACACACACCAGGGAGAGTGCCGCTGTGTCTCACACACACACACACCAGGGAGAGTGCCGCTGTGTCTCACACACACACACACACACCAGGGAGAGTGCCGCTGTGTCTCACACACACACACACAAACCAGGGAGAGTGCCGCTGTGTCTCACACACACACACACAAACCAGGGAGAGTGCCGCTGTGTCTCACACACACACACACACACCAGGGACAGTGCCGCTGCGTCTCACACACACACACACAAACCAGGGAGAGTGCCGCTGTGTCTCACACACACACACCAGGGAGAGTGCCGCTGTGTCTCACACACACACAAACCAGGGAGAGTGCCGCTGTGTCTCACACACACACAAACCAGGGAGAGTGCCGCTGTGTCTCACACACACACACACAAACCAGGGAGAGTGCCGCTGTGTCTCACACACACACACCAGGGAGAGTGCCGCTGTGTCTCACACACACACAAACCAGGGAGAGTGCCGCTGTGTCTCACACACACACACACCAGGGAGAGTGCCGCTGTGTCTCACACACACACACACAAACCAGGGAGAGTGCCGCTGTGTCTCACACACACACACACAAACCAGGGAGAGTGCCGCTGTGTCTCACACACACACAAACCAGGGAGAGTGTCGCTGTGTCTCACACACACACACACAAACCAGGGAGAGTGCCGCTGTGTCTCACACACACACAAACCAGGGAGAGTGCCGCTGTGTCTCACACACACACACACACACACCAGGGAGAGTGCCGCTGTGTCTCACACACACACACACACACACCAGGGAGAGTGCCGCTGTGTCTCACACACACACACACAAACCAGGGAGAGTGCCGCTGTGTCTCACACACACACAAACCAGGGAGAGTGCCGCTGTGTCTCACACACACACACCAGGGAGAGTGCCGCTGTGTCTCACACACACACACCAGGGAGAGTGCCGCTGTGTCTCACACACACACAAACCAGGGAGAGTGCCGCTGTGTCTCACACACACACACACACCAGGGAGAGTGCCGCTGTGTCTCACACACACACACACAAACCAGGGAGACAGCCGCTGTGTCTCACACACACACACACAAGGGAGAGTGCCGCTGTGTCTCACACACACACACACAAGGGAGAGTGCCGCTCCCTGGTTTGTGTGTGTGTGTGAGACACAGCGGCACTCTCCCTGGTGTGTGTGTGAGACACAGCGGCACTCTCCCTGGTTTGTGTGTGTGTGAGACACAGCGGCACTCTCCCTGGTTTGTGTGTGTGTGTGTGAGACACAGCGGCACTCTCCCTGGTTTGTGTGTGTGTGTGTGAGACACAGCGGCACTCTCCCTGGTTTGTGTGTGTGTGTGTGAGACACAGCGGCACTCTCCCTGGTTTGTGTGTGTGTGAGACACAGCGGCACTCTCCCTGGTGTGTGTGTGTGTGTGTGAGAGACACAGCGGCACTCTCCCTGGTGTGTGTGTGTGTGTGTGAGAGACACAGCGGCACTCTCCCTGGTTTGTGTGTGTGTGAGACGCAGCAGCACTGTCCCTGGTGTGTGTGTGTGTGAGACGCAGCGGCACTGTCCCTGGTGTGTGTGTGTGTGAGACGCAGCAGCACTGTCCCTGGTGTGTGTGTGTGCGTGTGAGATGCAGCGGCACTCTCCCTGGTGTGTGTGTGTGTGAGACACAGCGGCTGTCTCCCTGGTGTGTGTGTGTGTGTGTGTGTGAGACACAGCGGCACTCTCCCTGGTGTGTGTGTGTGTGTGTGTGAGACACAAACCAGGGAGAGTGCCGCTGTGTCTCACACACACACACACAAACCAGGGAGAGTGCCGCTGTGTCTCACACACACACACACAAACCAGGGAGAGTGCCGCTGTGTCTCACACACACACACCAGGGAGAGTGCCGCTGTGTCTCACACACACACACAAACCAGGGAGACAGCCGCTGCGTCTCACACACACACACACAAACCAGGGAGAGTGCCGCTGTGTCTCACACACACACACACACACAAACCAGGGACAGTGCCGCTGTGTCTCACACACACACACACACACACCAGGGAGAAAGCCGCTGTGTCTCACACACACACACACACACCAGGGAGAGTGCCGCTGTGTCTCACACACACACACACAAACCAGGGAGAGTGCCGCTGTGTCTCACACACACACACAAACCAGGGAGAGTGCCGCTGTGTCTCACACACACACAAACCAGGGAGAGTGCCGCTGTGTCTCACACACACACACACAAACCAGGGACAGTGCTGCTGCGTCTCACACACACACAAACCAGGGAGAGTGCCGCTGTGTCTCACACACACACACACAAACCAGGGAGACAGCCGCTGTGTCTCACACACACACACACAAACCAGGGAGACAGCCGCTGTGTCTCACACACACACAAACCAGGGAGAGTGCCGCTGTGTCTCACACACACACACACAAACCAGGGAGACAGCCGCTGTGTCTCACACACACACAAACCAGGGAGAGTGCCGCTGTGTCTCACACACACACAAACCAGGGAGAGTGCCGCTGTGTCTCACACACACACAAACCAGGGAGAGTGCCGCTGTGTCTCACACACACACACACACACAAACCAGGGAGACAGCCGCTGTGTCTCAGACACACACACACACACACACCAGGGAGAGTGCCGCTGTGTCTCACACACACACACACACACACCAGGGAGAGTGCCGCTGTGTCTCACACACACACACACACACACACACCAGGGAGAGTGCCGCTGTGTCTCACACACACACACACACACACACACCAGGGAGAGTGCCGCTGTGTCTCACACACACACACACAAACCAGGGAGAGTGCCGCTGTGTCTCACACACACACACACAAACCAGGGAGAGTGCCGCTGTGTCTCACACAATGGGCTGAGTATTATGATACCTGCATTTTTTACTTTAAAGTATTTTTCCTACAATAACCCTTTTTAATGGGCTGAGTAAATTTGAGGGAAATGTCTGAAAATTATCTGTATATATAAAAATACTAAAGAGAAATGAGAAAAAAATATTTTCAAGGTAGGCCTACAGTGTTCAAATTGACAGTAATCCATATAATCTCCAGTAGCAATTTTTTGAAATCTATAAAATCAACTCTAGAATGAAAGATTAGCATTTATATAACAAGTAAATAGCATCTGCATATTGTGTGTAATATGTCTTCTATTTTAATTTTGTACCTATGGTTTTATCTTTTAACACTGTTTGATACTTAAACCTTTTCAATGTGACTATTCAGAATGCTTTTTTGCAATAGAAATATATATGTTAGATGGTCACAAGATGGCAGTGGTACAATAATGAATGGTCACATGACAACAGGTGAATAATTGACCAGGTGTAAAGTATTTAAATGATGAATCAGTGTATGTTCAGTATACATGACTAAGGACCTATAGCAGGTCTGAAACGTTGTATGTTTGTCTAAGACCCCATTAATGAAGAAATAAAGGTCTTTTAATTATTGGTGGCTGGAACAAATCATTATTTCTGCTTGGAGTGTTTGCAGGATAAGGCAGATCCTGGGTTCCGTGCCCCACAAGCCACATATCTTTTGGTGCTGTTTTCCACACTTTTCTTTGAGGATCTCACACACCCACACACCAGGGAGAGTGCCGCTGTGTCTCACACACACACACACACACACCAGGGAGAGTGCCGCTGCGTCTCACACACACCAGGGAGAGTGCCGCTGCGTCTCACACACACACACACCAGGGAGAGTGCCGCTGTGTCTCACACACACACACACCAGGGAGAGTGCCGCTGTGTCTCACACACACACACACACACACACACCAGGGAGAGTGCCGCTGTGTCTCACACACACACACACACCAGGGAGACAGCCGCTGTGTCTCACACACACACACACCAGGGAGAGTGCCGCTGCATCTCACACGCACACACACACACCAGGGACAGTGCTGCTGCGTCTCACACACACACACACCAGGGACAGTGCCGCTGCGTCTCACACACAAACCAGGGAGAGTGCCGCTGTGTCTCACACACACACACCAGGGAGAGTGCCGCTGTGTCTCACACACACACACACACACACCAGGGACAGTGCTGCTGTGTCTCACACACACACACACACACACCAGGGACAGTGCTGCTGTGTCTCACACACACACACACCAGGGACAGTGCCGCTGCGTCTCACACACAAACCAGGGAGAGTGCCGCTGTGTCTCACACACACACACCAGGGAGAGTGCCGCTGTGTCTCACACACACACACACACACACACACACACCAGGGAGAGTGCCGCTGTGTCTCACACACACACACACCAGGGAGAGTGCCGCTGTGTCTCACACACACACACACAAACCAGGGAGAGTGCCGCTGTGTCTCACACACACACAAACCAGGGAGAGTGCCGCTGTGTCTCACACACACACACACAAACCAGGGAGAGTGCCGCTGTGTCTCACACACACACACACAAACCAGGGAGAGTGCCGCTGTGTCTCACACACACACACACAAACCAGGGAGAGTGCCGCTGTGTCTCACACACACACAAACCAGGGAGAGTGCCGCTGTGTCTCACACACACACACACAAACCAGGGAGAGTGTCGCTGTGTCTCACACACACAAACCAGGGAGAGTGTCGCTGTGTCTCACACACACACACACACACACACAAACCAGGGAGAGTGTCGCTGTGTCTCACACACACACACACAAACCAGGGAGAGTGTCGCTGTGTCTCACACACACACACACAAACCAGGGAGAGTGCCGCTGTGTCTCACACACACACACACAAACCAGGGAGAGTGTCGCTGTGTCTCACACACACACACACACAAACCAGGGAGAGTGCCGCTGTGTCTCACACACACACAAACCAGGGAGAGTGCCGCTGTGTCTCACACACACACACACAAACCAGGGAGAGTGCCGCTGTGTCTCACACACACACAAACCAGGGAGAGTGCCGCTGTGTCTCACACACACACACACAAACCAGGGAGAGTGCCGCTGTGTCTCACACACACACAAACCAGGGAGAGTGCCGCTGTGTCTCACACACACAAACCAGGGAGAGTGCCGCTGTGTCTCACACACACACACACAAACCAGGGAGAGTGCCGCTGTGTCTCACACACACACACCAGGGAGAGTGCCGCTGTGTCTCACACACACACACCAGGGAGAGTGCCGCTGTGTCTCACACACACACACACAAACCAGGGAGAGTGCCGCTGTGTCTCACACACACACAAACCAGGGAGAGTGCCGCTGTGTCTCACACACACACACCAGGGAGAGTGCCGCTGTGTCTCACACACACACACACAAACCAGGGAGAGTGCCGCTGTGTCTCACACACACACAAACCAGGGAGAGTGCCGCTGTGTCTCACACACACACAAACCAGGGAGAGTGCCGCTGTGTCTCACACACACACACACAAACCAGGGAGAGTGCCGCTGTGTCTCACACACACACACACACAAACCAGGGAGAGTGCCGCTGTGTCTCACACACACACACACACCAGGGAGAGTGCCGCTGTGTCTCACACACACACACACACACACACCAGGGAGAGTGCCGCTGTGTCTCACACACACACAAACCAGGGACAGTGCTGCTGCGTCTCACACACACACACACAAACCAGGGACAGTGCCGCTGTGTCTCACACACACACAAACCAGGGAGAGTGCCGCTGTGTCTCACACACACACACACAAACCAGGGAGAGTGCCGCTGTGTCTCACACACACACACACACCAGGGACAGTGCCGCTGTGTCTCACACACACACACACACAAACCAGGGAGACAGCCGCTGTGTCTCACACACACACACCAGGGAGACAGCCGCTGTGTCTCACACACACACACACACACCAGGGAGAGTGCCGCTGTGTCTCACACACACACACACCAGGGAGAGTGCCGCTGTGTCTCACACACACACACACACACCAGGGAGAGTGCCGCTGTGTCTCACACACACACACACACCAGGGAGCGTGCCGCTGTGTCTCACACACACACACACACACCAGGGAGAGTGCCGCTGCGTCTCACACACACACACACCAGGGAGCGTGCTGCTGTGTCTCACACACACACACACACCAGGGAGAGTGCCGCTGCGTCTCACACACACACACCAGGGACAGTGCCGCTGCGTCTCACACACACACACCAGGGACAGTGCCGCTGCGTCTCACACACACCAGGGACAGTGCCGCTGCGTCTCACACACACCAGGGACAGTGCCGCTGCGTCTCACACACACCAGGGACAGTGCCGCTGCGTCTCACACACACCAGGGACAGTGCCGCTGCGTCTCACACACACACCAGGGACAGTGCCGCTGCGTCTCACACACACACACACCAGGGACAGTGCCGCTGCGTCTCACACACACACCAGGGACAGTGCCGCTGCGTCTCACACACACACACACCAGGGACAGTGCCGCTGCGTCTCACACACACACACACCAGGGACAGTGCCGCTGCGTCTCACACACACACCAGGGACAGTGCCGCTGCGTCTCACACACACACACACCAGGGACAGTGCCGCTGCGTCTCACACACACACACACCAGGGACAGTGCCGCTGCGTCTCACACACACACACACCAGGGACAGTGCCGCTGTGTCACACACACACACCAGGGAGAGTGCCGCTGTGTCTCACACACACACACCAGGGACAGTGCCGCTGCGTCTCACACACACACACACACACCAGGGAGAGTGCCGCTGCGTCTCACACACACACACCAGGGAGAGTGCCGCTGCGTCTCACACACACACACCAGGGACAGTGCCGCTGCGTCTCACATGCACACACACCAGGGACAGTGCCCCTGCGTCTCACATGCACACAGACCATTAAGAGTATTGTTACATCAGACACAGGTGGACAATTCTATCACGTACCTGTGAGTTCTGTAAGTTGAGGCTTTGAAGTTGAGCGCAGTTAGATGCTGCAGAGAGCAGGGCATCCGATGTGACTCCGCTACAGTGAGATAATGTGAGGGAGGAAAGGAGTGGGCACGAGGCAGACAAGGACTAAAAAAAAATTAGAAAAAAAGAAATTAAACAGCACAGTTCTACCCCCACAGGGGAGTACCAACTGTGCCAGGTAAGTACATAGGCACAGAGAGGTGTAACTAGCAGATATCCAGATGACAGTGTGACATGCGTCTGTATAAGTATGCGTGTATATACTGCATGCATCTACATGTATATGCATATAAAACTAAGTACGTACTAGTGCACATGCATGCACGTTAGTCTGTACTCTGTGTGAGTATGTATAGTATACACGTTAGTCTGTACTCTGTGTGAGTATGTATAGTATGCACGTTAGTCTGTACTCTGTGTGAGTATGTATAGTATACACGTTAGTCTGTACTCTGTGTGAGTATGTATAGTATGCACGATAGTCTGTACTCTGTGTGAGTATGTATAGTATACACGTTAGTCTGTACTCTGTGTGAGTATGTATAGTATGCACGTTAGTCTGTACTCTGTGTGAGTATGTATAGTATGCACGTTAGTCTGTACTCTGTGTGAGTATGTATAGTATGCACGTTAGTCTGTACTCTGTGTGAGTATGTATAGTATACACGTTAGTCTGTACTCTGTGTGAGTATGTATAGTATACACGTTAGTCTGTACTCTGTGTGAGTATGTATAGTATACACGTTAGTCTGTACTCTGTGTGAGTATGTATAGTATACACGTTAGTCTGTACTCTGTGTGAGTATGTATAGTATGCACGTTAGTCTGTACTCTGTGTGAGTATGTATAGTATGCACGTTAGTCTGTACTCTGTGTGAGTATGTATAGTATGCACGATAGTCTGTACTCTGTGTGAGTATGTATAGTATACACGTTAGTCTGTACTCTGTGTGAGTATATATAGTATGCACGTTAGTCTGTACTCTGTGTGAGTATATATTTTATGCACGTTAGTCTGTACTCTGTGTGAGTATGTATAGTATGCACGTTAGTCTGTACTCTGTGTGAGTATGTATAGTATGCACGTTAGTCTGTACTCTGTGTGAGTATGTATAATATGCACGTTAGTCTGTACTCTGTGTGAGTATGTACAGTATACAAGTTAGTCTGTACTCTGTGTGAGTATGTATAGTATGCACGTTAGTCTGTAGTCTGTGTGAGTATGTATAATATGCACGTTAGTCTGTACTCTGTGTGAGTATGTATAGTATGCACGTTAGTCTGTACTCTGTGTGAGTATGTATAGTATACACGTTAGTCTGTACTCTGTGTGAGTATGTATAGTATACACGTTAGTCTGTACTCTGTGTGAGTATGTATAGTATACACGTTAGTCTGTACTCTGTGTGAGTATGTATAGTATACACGTTAGTCTGTACTCTGTGTGAGTATATATAGTATGCACGTTAGTCTGTACTCTGTGTGAGTATATATAGTATGCACGTTAGTCTGTACTCTGTGTGAGTATGTATAGTATGCACGTTAGTCTGTACTCTGTGTGAGTATGTATAGTATGCACGTTAGTCTGTACTCTGTGTGAGTATGTATAGTATACACGTTAGTCTGTACTCTGTGTGAGTATGTATAGTATGCACGTTAGTCTGTACTCTGTGTGAGTATGTATAGTATGCACGATAGTCTGTACTCTGTGTGAGTATGTATAGTATGCACGATAGTCTGTACTCTGTGTGAGTATGTATAGTATGCACGTTAGTCTGTACTCTGTGTGAGTATGTATAGTATGCACGTTAGTCTGTACTCTGTGTGAGTATGTATAGTATACAAGTTAGTCTGTACTCTGTGTGAGTATGTATAGTATGCACGTTAGTCTGTACTCTGTGTGAGTATGTATAGTATGCAAGTTAGTCTGTACTCTGTGTGAGTATGTATAGTATGCACGTTAGTCTGTACTCTGTGTGAGTATGTATAGTATGCATGTTAGTCTGTACTCTGTGTGAGTATGTATAGTATGAACGTTAGTCTGTACTCTGTGTGAGTATATATAGTATGCACGTTAGTCTGTACTCTGTGTGAGTATGTATAGTATGCACGTTAGTCTGTACGCTGTGTGAGTATGTATAGTATGCACAATAGTCTGTACTCTGTGTGAGTATGTATAGTATACAAGTTAGTCTGTACTCTGTGTGAGTATGTACAGTATACAAGTTAGTCTGTACTCTGTGTGAGTATGCTGTCGGCATTTATCATTGCACCAGCAGTTCTTGTGAACTGCTAGTGCAATGCCACCCCCTGCAGATTCGTGGCCAATCGACCGCTAGCAGGAAGTGTCAATCAACCCAATCGTATTCGATTGGGTTGATTTTTGTCCGTGGCCTCACAGCAGGCGGACAAGTTATGGAGCAGCGGTCTTTAGACCACTTCAGGCTCGCCAGAAACAAGGGGCATCAAGCGCCAAACAGATGTTGTTCATCTGAGGTTGTATTTACCTCATTTTGTGACCTGGTAATGACTAGATTGTTATTATGTCCTGATGGGAAAAAACATAATTTATGCTTACCTGATAAATTTATTTCTCTTGTGATGTATCGAGTCCACGGATTCATCCTTACTTGTGGGATATTCTCCTTCCCAACAGGAAGTGGCAAAGAGAGCAGCCACAGCTGTCTATATAGCTCCTCCCTTAGCTCCACCCACCAGTCATTTGACCGAAGGCTAGGAAGAAAAAGGAGAAACTATAGGGTGCAGTGGTGACTGAAAGTTTTAAAATAAAAATATATGCCTGTCTTAAAAAACAGGGCGGGCCGTGGACTCGATACATCACAAGAGAAATAAATTTATCAGGTAAGCATAAATTATGTTTTCTCTTGTAAGATGTATCGAGTCCACGGATTCATCCTTACTTGTGGGATAAAAATACCAAAGCTTTAGGACACGGATGAAGGTAGGGACAAGACAGGGACCTTAAACTGAAGGCACCACTGCTTGTAGAACCTTTCTCCCAAAAAATAGTCTCTGAAGAAGCAAAAGTATCAAATTTGTAAAATTTGGAAAAAGTATGAAACGAAGACCAAGTCGCCGCCTTACAAATCTGTTCAACAGAAGCCTCATTTTTAAAAGCCCATGTGGAAGCCACAGCTCTAGTAGAATGAGCAGCAATTCTTTCAGGAGGCTGCTGTCCAGCAGTCTCATAGGCCAAACGGATGATGCTTTTCAGCCAAAAGGAAAGCGAGGTAAGCCGTAGCCCTTTGACCTCTCTGTTTACCAGAATAAACAAACAAACAAAGATGTTTGACGGAAATCTTTAGTTGCTTGTAAGTAGAACTTTAAAGCACGAACCACATCAAGATTGTGTAACAGACGTTCCTTCTTAGATGAAGGATTAGGACACAGAGAAGGAACCACAATCTCTTGATTGATATTCTTATTAGAAACAACCTTAGGAAGAAACCCAGGTTTGGTACGCAAAACCACCTTATCTGCATGGAAAAAAAGGTAAGGGGAATCACATTGTAAAGCAGATAGCTCAGAAACTCTTCGAGCCGAAGAGATAGCTACTAAAAACAAAACTTTCCAAGATAGAAGCTTAATATCTATGGAATGCATAGGTTCAAACAGAACCCCTTGAAGAACTTTAAGAACTAAGTTTAGGCTCCATGGCGGAGCAACAGGTTTAAATACAGGCTTGATTCTGACCAAAGCCTGACTAAATGCTTGAACGTCTGGGACATCTGCCAGACGTTTGTGTAGTAGAATAGACAAAGCAGATATTTGTCCTTTTAAGGAATTAGCAGATAATCCGTTCTCCAAACCTTCTTGGAGAAAAGACAATAGTCTAGGAATCCTAACCTTACTCCACGAGTAACCTTTGGATTCACACCAATAAAGATATTTGCACCAAATCTTATGATAGATCTTCCTGGTGACAGGCTTTCTAGCCTGAATCAGGGTATCAATGACCGACTCAGAGAAACCACGATTTGATAGAATCAGGCGTTCAATCTCCAAGCAGTCAGACGCAGAGAAATTAGATTTGGATGCGTGAACGGACCTTGGATTAGAAGGTGCCGCCTCATTGGCAGAGTCCACGGTGGAACCGAGGACATGTCCACTAGGTCTGCATACCAAATCCTGCGTGGCCACGCAGGTGCTATCAGAATTACCGAAGCTCTCTCCTGCTTGATTCTGGCAACCAGACGTGTGAGGAGAGGAAACGGTGGAAATACCTATGCCAGATTGAAGGACCAAGGCACTGCTAGAGCATCTATCAGTACCGCCTTGGGATCCCGGGACCTGGACCCGTAACGAGGAAGTTTGGCATTCTGATGAGACGCCATCAGATCCAATTCTGGTGTGCCCCATAGCTGAATCAGCTGGGCAAATACCTCCGGATGGAGTTCCCACTCCCCCGGATGAAAAGTCTGACGACTTAGAAAATCCGCCTCCCAGTTCTATACCCCTGGGATGTGGATTGCTGAGAGATGGCAAGAGTGATCCTCTGCCCACCGGATTATTTTGGTTACCTCCATCATCGCTAGAGGACTCCTTGTTCCTCCTTGATGATTGATATAAGCTACAGTCGTGATGTTGTCCGACTGAAACCTGATGAATTTGGCCGCAGCAAGCTGAGGCCACGCCTGAAGCGCATTGAATATCACTCTCCGTTCTAGAATGTTTATCGGGAGGAGAGCTTCCTCCCGAGACCATAAGCCCTGTGCTTTCAGGGAGTTCCAGACTGCACCCCAGCATAGCAGGCTGACATCTGTCATTACAATGAGCCACTCTGGCCTGCGGAAACACATTCCCTGAGACAGGTGGTCCTGAGACAACCACCAGAGAAGAGAGTCTCTGGTCCCCTGGTCCAGATGCAGATGAGGAGATAAATCTGCATAATCCCCATTCCACTGTTTGAGCATGAATAGCTGCAGTGGTCTGAGGTGTAGGCGGGCAAAAGGAACTATGTCCATTGCCGCTACCATAAGTCTGATTACCTCCATACATTGAGCCACTGATGGCCGAGGAATGGAATGAAGAGCTCGGCAAGTGGTTAAGAGTTTTAATTTTCTGACCTCCGTCAGAAATATTTTCATTTCTACCGAGTCTATCAGAGTCCCTAGGAAGGAAACTCTTGTAGGAGGGAAGAGAGAACTATTTTTTATGTTCACTTTCCACCCGTGAGCTCTCAGAAAAGCCAACACGATGTCCGTGTGAGACTTGGCTAGCTGGAAAGTCGACGCCTGAATTAAGATGTCGTCTAGATAAGGCGCCACTGCTATGCCCCGTGGTCGCAGAACCACCAGAAGGGACCCTAGCACTTTTGTGAAAATTCTGGGAGGCGTGGCCAACCCAAAGGGAAGGGCCACAAACTGGTAATGCCTGTTTAGAAAGGCGAATCTGAGAAATTGATGATGATCTCTGTGAATAGGGATGTGTAGATACACATCCTTTAAGTCCACAGTAGTCATATATTGACCCTCCTGGATCAGAGGTAAAATAGTCCTAATAGTCTCCATCTTGAATGATGGAACCTTGAGGAACTTGTTTAGAATTTTGCGATCCAAGATTGGTCAGAAAGTTCCCTCTTTTTTGGGAACCACAAACAGGTTTGAATAAAACCCTAGCCCCTGTTCCTGTATTGGGACTGGGCGGATCACCCCCATGGTATGTAGGTCTTCTACACAGCTGGTTTACAGACAATCGAGAAATGTGAAATCTCCCCCTTGGAAGGGAGTCTTTGAATTCCAGAAGATATCCCTGGGACACAATTTCTATAGCCCAGGGATCGTGAACATCTCTCGCCCAAGCCTGAGCGAAGAGAGAGAGTCTGCCCCCTACTAGATCCGGTCCCGGATCGGGGGCTACCCCTTCATGCTGTTTTAGAAGCAGCTGCAGGCTTCTTGGCCTGTTTACCCTTGTTCCAAGCCTGGTTAGGTCTCCAGACTGACTTGGATTAGGCAAAATTCCCCTCTTGCTTTGCAGTATAGGAAGCTGAAGCGGGACCACTCTTAAAGTTCTGAAAGGAACAAAAATTATTCTGTTTGGTCCTCATCTTATTTGATCTATCCTGAGGGAGGGCATGACCTTTCCCTCCAGTGATGTCTGAAATAATCTCTTTCAGTTCAGGCCCGAATAGGGTCTTACCTTTGAAAAGGAATGTTCAAAAGTTTAGATTTAGAGGACACATCAACAGACCAGGACTTAAGCCATAACGCCCTGCGTGCTAAAATGGCAAAACCTGAATTCTTTGCCGCTAATTTAGCCAGTTGAAATGCGGCATCTGTAATAAAAGAATTAGCCAACTTAAGGGCCTTAATTCTGTCCATAATCTCCTCTAATGGAGTCTCCATTTGAAGAGCCTCCTCTAGAGCCTCAAACCAGAAAGCAGCTGCAGTAGTTACAGGAACAATGCACGCAATAGGTTGGAGAGAAAAACCTTGATGAACAAAAAATTTCTTCAAGAGACCCTCTAATTTTTTATCCATAGGATCTTTGAAAGCACAACTGTCTTCGATAGGTATAGTTGTACGCTTAGAGTAGAAATAGCTCCCTCCACCTTACGAACTGTCTGCCATGAGTCCCTTATGGTGTCAGATATGGGAAACATTTTCTTAAAAACAGGAGGGGGAGTGAACGGAATACCTGGTCTATCCCACTCCTTAGCAATAATATTCACAATCC